>NC_090936.1:908432227-908519727 GCF_040938575.1 Ambystoma mexicanum
GGAGCAATGTTTCTATCGTTCCTTTCTCATTGCAGAATCGACATTGGGCATTCATAATCCCCAGCATTTTCCTAGCCCATTGTACCTCTCTTGTGCTTAGAATATTTAACTGGCATCTAAGGAGGAGGTCCCGGTATACCAGCGAGGGGAATTTTTGTTGGTAGATTGGGAGGCAGTTAAGACCTTTTCTTTCAGAGCTAAGAGGTTGTCTCAATTTGTACTGGCCCCCTTTCTCTAGTGTTGTTATACCATCTAGTTCTTGGAGTTTATTTTTATTTACTTTAGTTGGATTAACACCCAAATCACCCATTTCAATCCCATTTAGTTTCAGGATCCTTTCGACCTTCATCCTCCACTCAGTTAGATGTCTATCCTGCCCCTCTTTATGCGGATCAAACATTGCAAAGGGAGTAGCTGATGAATCATAAGCCCCTTTCATGTACGGGGCAATTGTTTTACACACAACCATAGATTTCAATGATTGCAATTTCAAAAACTGTCTAATCGCAGTCACTGGCAATGCATTTGGAAGTCTTAACATTTGCAGCCAGAAAAAGCCCTCGAGCCTCTCCCAGATTTTCCATGAAAAGTGCAGGATAGCCTCCGGCCCATAGGTTAGTATCTGAACTACCTTCTGCTTGTAGAATGCTATTATCGGAACCATCAAAAACTTCCCAAACATTCGATGGAGGGCCAGTCCCTGGTCAGTTAAAGCTACTATCCTAGTCCTTAAGTGCCTATATTGACCTATCTCATTCATACTCCTGTTTACAACAACCCCTAAATAGATCATGGAATCAACTATTTCCAGCGCTCTTGCTCCTACTCTCCACATGAACCCACCTCCCTTCTTTTTATAAGCTGACTTCATAGTCAGTATTTTAGACTTGGTCATATTTATCGTCATGCTGTTTTCAGTCAGGTAGTTAGTAAATGCATAATTTCTCCTCTGGAGCCCAATCAGCGTTAGATCTAAGAAAATCTAATTTGTCTCCAAATAGTATCCATGGTATTTCAGTGCGATTGATTAAGGGGGGGAGCTACCAGATTTTTTTGTGATCAAGTCAAATCAGCAATATAGAGGCAGAAAAGAAGGGGGGCTAATGCACACCCCTGTTTTAGTCCTCGGTAAGTAGGATTTTTTTCTATTAGCTGGGCTTTGCTTGATAGACTAATCCGCACTGAGGTGTTAGTATATAAAGCCTCCATGGCCTCAATCAGTTCGACAGGACATTTCCAAGCTCTAAGCTTAGTCCAATGCTTTTCTATAATTACCCCATCGAAAACCTGTTTGATTCCAGAGCCCTCTCCTTGAGAAGATTAATAATAAACAGATTGAGAGCTGTCCCTAACCCCCTGACAAACCCCGTTTGTCTCGGGTCCAGGATTCCACTTTTGGCCGCCCATGCTTTTAAGTCCCTTAGTAGGACAGTATCAAATAACTTTTCCACTGAATCAAGGAGTTCAATGGGGTGGTAATTTTTAGGCTCCGCCCTATCTCATTTCTTAAAGATTGGAACAATGTTTGCCTCCCTCCAAGATGATGGTATCTCTTTATTACGCATGATATGTGCAAACATCATCACCAAGAGCTTTCCCCATTGTTCCTTATTTTTTTTCAACTCCTGATTGAATAGGCTATCAGGCCCCGCCGCTCTAGATGAGCTTAGATTTCCAATCATAATCTTCGCATTAACCTCATCAAAGGCAAAATTCCAGCTCTGGGATGATAACCCTCTACCATTATTGACTACCCCACCAGGATCAGCAAATAGGGCAGAGCTAGTTGGTGTAGTTAGGCTCGCAATAAACAATTAAACAACATTAATCCAACTGCAAAATGTTTACAGCGATTATCCAACCCCGGCACGTGCACACGCCTCCAGGTAAAACGTGGGATGAGCGTGGCGTCCTCAAGCAATGTTATGAGCTTGGACCTATTGGGTGGGAAAAGCAGACCAACGGTTCCTAATATGAACTCCCTCAGGGAAATGTTGGACATGGAGGAAGCAGTGGAAGCGGTGGGAGGGGGAGCAGGGGTAAAAAATGTGCTTGCTGAGCAGGTTGGTGCAAAGCCCTCTGATGGGACAGCACCCAAGGACATTCCTTCTCTCTTAAATTACCTGAGACAAAACAATAATCGATACGTGATTTCAACTCCACACATTTCCATGCACATCTCCCTGGAATGTCGCCCTGAGTTTGGGCATTGAGCATGTACATGTCCCTCTGTCTCATGCTCTGCATCCACTTGCACACTCTCTCATCCCATTCACCATCTTTCAAGGGGTTGCCAGGTTTATTGAGGAGTTTGATATTTAAATCGCCACAGATGATAATCATTGCATCGTCCCATTATCTCATTGCTTCATCCAATACCCTAGTTATTGATACTATTAGTTTAACATCTTTAGACATGTTCACTCTCCAATAGATGTTAATAAGGAGAAACAGAATTTGTTGGCCATCCACCGACCTTGTAAGAGTCAACATTTGAACATAGGGATTAGGGCATTCTATACTTATTACATTTAAAGCTGACTCCATCTTAATCAGGGTTAGGAGCCCTGAGAAGGGACGTCCAGTTAGCCCTTTTGGGGCAGAGTTCAGATAAGCGGCATATCCTTCACATAGAGTAACACTCTGAACCATGTCTCTTGAAAGCAGAGCACGTCAAATTCCTCCAAACTGTGGAGCTTTTCCATGAAAAGAACCCGAAAGCCTCTGGTGTTCCATGATGTGATTCTAAGTCACTCTAGTCTGGCAGTTTGTTGAATCTTTTCCCATTTTGAGTTTTCCGTGCATCCCTGGTAGCCAATCCCATGATCTATCCTCCTCTCTAATAGCTTACAGCCTTTCTTCAAATTTAGTGGATTTATTTTCTTAATTTGCCACTGTAAATGTCAGTGGGACGAGATCCTTTCTTAAAAAGTTAGATGGTTTTAAGTCTGCCAACTTCATGGGCTCCTTGAAGTTGTTTTCTCCTGTTTTCCAAGCAGTCGCCTTTGAGTCACTCTTTGTGCTATACTTAGGGACCGTAGGCTCCCTCCAATGATCTTTAATTCTTGCCTGATAATCACTTACAACGTAGCCCAAAGGTAGAAATTTCTCCTTTGATTCAAGTAGGTCTTTTTCATCTTGAGAGTTCATATCAATATGACACAATCTGTCCTTTTTCAAGCACATATTCCATGATTTTTATGTCCACTGTCGATACCCGGCTTGCTGGCAGGATAAAGTGTAAAAGTCTTAATACATTCCTCCTATTTAATACTGGCCCACTCGGTCCCACCACAATGCGTTCAAGATATAACTTGGTGCTAGCCCGAGGGCTAGCCTTCCTACTAGATTTTTGATTACGTTTTTCATGCCTCAGTAGTTGCTCCTCAGGGTTGACTTTCTCTTTGGATGTTCTCTCCTCATCACCTGGGGGGCTTTAGTTTTTTCTTTTTGCATACATTCCTTCATCTTTTCTTACAATATTCGAAATCCCCTAGGATCCTTTTGTAATGGTACTTGCATTCATTTTAAACTAGGTCTTTGCCCCAGCATGATTTTGGGCTTTGTAGCTATATCACTTTGACTCTCAATTTTAGCTCATTCTGAGCTACTCAAATCCTTCCAGGTATCGTCATCTTGTGCTTTCTCCATTTCTTCAATAAGATCACTCAATCCTGTCTCTGAGAGGTCTACTATTTCCTCCTTTCCCATCATCGCTGATGAATGCAACACTTCTTTGATCGATTTGATTGCCAGAAGGATTAATGATGTTCTTGCTTGCTTGGCTGTGGGTCTGTTATCCAATGGGGGAGACGAGCACAGATTTCTTAAAAAGGCTCTTGAGCCGTTAGATTTTCTCTTGGTCGCCCCTGATATGTTTTTAGATTTTTCCTTTTGTTGTATGTTTTTCTTTGGATCACTAAAAGTGCCTCGTATGCCTTCCAGATGCTTATGTAATATAAACATTGAGAAGACATATTCTTCTGTGGTGGTTTTCTGAAATTCCTGCTTGCCAGGCATAGTTGCGATTCTTGAGGCAGAGTTTTCTCCTTCACTGCCCGTGATTTCAAGGGGATAGATCTTTCCACCGATTGCAATTTTGTACAATGTGCCCTCATCCATTTGCAATCGGCTAATAAAGCCTCCATCATCAAGGATTTATGAAAGTTTCCCTCATAGCAAGGTTGCATAAGCGATTTTGCTACTTGACAGAGGCTTCAGCTTCTTTGTCCAACCGAGAATCCACCTTGTTCACTAAAGATACTAAAGAAATAAGGTCAAAAGTCACACAAGTAAATACAGACACTATTTAAATACAGGAGATGCTCAGTCAGATAGCCAATTTTAGCATCATATTTTAATCAAAAAAACATATTAACATTAAAATATTTATTACATACAAATAATAACATCATTAAAATACATTTGATTGTATATCAACACGAAAAAAGTATTCAAAAATATCAAAAAGTCTATATAAAAGCAACCTGTCAATTACTGCTGGATGTAATACGTCTCCTTCTCTATTTCATAAGCAGTAAATATAAATCATTGTAAAGGTGCTATTGCAAAAAGTGCTAAGTGCCAAAAGTCATTAAAAAAGTACTATCGCAAAAACGTGCTAAGTGCCTATTCTAGATACAGACTAACAAAGTATCTTCTACTGTAGATACCAAATAACAAAGTATCTTCAAAAATACAGTTTCGGCGACAAAGTGTTGTCTAGTTCGATCGTAAGAACTGATACTTGCCTTTGTCAGGGCGCACTATTAAGTAAGCTATTAAGTAAACATATAACATTAGAGATACACTGATATTCAAATATGCATACAATTTGTTAGTGAACCAATGGATCCCATGATTGTATTGTTGCGGTATTTCAAACTTGATTGCAGATCTCAATGTCTGTGACAGCATCGACCAAAATGAATAAAAGACAAACACACAAAAAGAATTTGTGGAAAAAGAAAAGATAACCATAAGAATAAAAAACTGACTGGACCTCAAAATACTCCACACCTAATTAGAATTCAATTTGATGGACTACTAATACCAAGAAAAACCTATTCACCTAACAACAGAACGACATCTCAGTGTAGTCATACTAAACTTCGATGATATCTACTTCATCAAAGTTTACTATGACTACACTGAGATGTGGTTCTGGATACCTTGTTTTTGAGCATTAAATCTGAACAGGGTTCATTGCTCAACTTGTGCATATTTTCGCTAATAGCATAAAATAGAGGTAGTAGATCTATTGATATTCAGCCTTGCGCACACCCTTGGGCTAGTCTTCTTTTGCATTATGTTCTGATATTGGGATAATAAGTTACATCCCACATATTTTTTTGTCTCTACAGATGCTACATTGCTATCCTCTGCTTATTCAATGGGCTGCACGCATGAAGCAGTTATTCTCTGAGCCCTGCATGGACTATTTTAGGTGAAGAGGTTTTTCTTGGTCTTAGAAGTCCATCAAGTTGAATTCTAATTAGGTATGGAGTATGTTGAGGTCCAGTTAGTTTTTTATTCTAATGGTTATCTTTTCTTTTTCCACAAATTCTTTTTGTGTGTTTGTCTTTTATTCATTTGGTTCGATGCTGTCACAGACATTGAGATCTGCAATCAAGTTTGAAATACCACAACAATACAACCATGGGACCCACTGGTTCACTAACAAATTGTATGCATATTTCAATATCAGTGTGTCTCTAAAGTTATATGTTTACTTAATACCTTACTTAATAGTGTGCGCTGACGAAGGCGACTATCAGTTCCTACGATCGAACTAGACAACACTTTGTCACTGAAACTGTATTTTTGAAGATACTTTGTTATTCTGTATCTACAGTAGAAGATACTTTGTTAATCTTTATCTACAGTAGGCACTTAGCACTTTTTTGCGATAGCACTTTTTTAGTGACTTATGGCAATTAGCACTTTTTGCAATAGCACCTCTACAGTGATTTATATTTACTGCTTATGAAATAGAGAAGGAGATGTATTACATCCAGCAGTAATTGACAGGCTGCTTTTAGATAGATTTTTTGATATTTTTGAATACTTTTTTCGTGTTAATATACATTCAAATTTATTTTAATTATGATATTGTGTGTATGTAATAAATAGTTTAATGTTATTATGATATTTTTTGTTGAAAATATGATGCTAAAATTGGTTATCTGACTGAGCTTCTCCTGTCTCCACACTTATTTGATTCAAGTAGTATTTAAACAGTGTCTATATTTACCCGTGTGACTTTTGACCTTGTTTCCTTATGCACATTGTTCCCCCAGTCCACGGTTCAGGGGATACCCATCACTATTGTTCACCAAAAATACTAAGCCTACAAGCTTAGTTAGACATTACTGTAATGAGGGAGGACTGATTATGCAAACTACTACATAAGTTCTCATAGAGCTTTGTAAAGGGCAATAAAGATGTTGATAGGTAGGCCATCATAATCTGCTGGAGATAGGCCCAATCTTCCGTCCGCAAGAGACATTCACTACTCCATCTGTTCTTTCCAGAGCACTCCAAGGATTGCTGTGAGGAATCTAATGAGGAGGTGGGAAAGGCATTTTCCCGATCCACAACTGCATGGCCATTCTCACTTTCACCAGAGGAATCTCATCTTGTAGCCAGCTCTTTTTGACGATCCTCTTCACAATTCATACCAGGCCTACTCAGTCCATTCAACTCTATTACTCCGCCCACATCTGATGGCCTCACCTCAGCCGCTTGGTCTTTCTGCTGTTGAATAGATATCCACTCCACCAAGCTCTCTATTCTACTAGGTGCTGGCGTTTCAGACCCCATTCCCAAGTTTTGTAGCTCAGCAGTAATGTCTGCTTGATTCAGAGAATGATCTAAAGTGAGCAATCGGTCCTTAACACGAGATAGACTCAGCCATTTCTGATGGGCAATTTTGATGGTTAAACCAGTGAGATCCTTAGCCAGATGTGCAGCTAGATCTGTATTTTTGCCATTCTTGCCATTCATTGAGCTACCTGTTATTTCACTCAAACTCTCCTCGGTACCTTCTCGCACTTGTATATTTTGACATGCTTCATCATGTCCCTTTTCATTTGTTTCTGGTTTTTCCATCACCAGTTGATTTCTTTCTTCACTCATGCTGGGATTCTTGATGTTCTTAGTGGAGCTCAAGCCCGAACATGGTCTTGAAGGGAGGCTTGCAGGTCATTCCCCTTCCAGCCTTTTCTCGACTAGTTCGGCTAGTTCCATTTCAGGCCCATTATTTCTCAACACTCCACTAGCGCCACACGGTATGTCCTTGGGTGATGTCCCATCAGAGTGCTTTTCACCTACCTGCCCAGCGAGCACATTTTCGACCCCTGCTCCCACTCCCACCACTTCCACCGCTTCCTGCCATGTCCAACATTTCCCTTGTGGAGTTCATATTAGGAACCATTGGTCTGCTTTTCCCACCCGATGGGTCCAACCTCGTAACATCGCTTGAGGACGCCACACTCACTCCATGTTTTACCTGGAGGCGTGTGCCGGGGGGGCTAATTGCCGTAAACATTTTGCAGTTGGATTAATGTTGTTTAATTGTTTAATGCGAACCTAACTACCCCAACTAGCTCTGCTTATCCCCACTTCCAATTACAAGCCCCCCGCTGCCACTAAAGGATACTTAACTTTGGGGGCAGCTCACAGTCTGTGTAAACCCAGATGACCAGGGAGTATGTGCTTTCTCAAAGCTATAGGGCTGCAAGGGTTACCAGCATGGGGGCCTATGAAACCCACCAGCTTCCAGCAACCAAATTGGAGATTAGCCACAGGAGCAAAGGAGCAAGGGTTGTCGAGCCAACTCGATACTAACGTTTTCACCTCTCTGTTTGTAGAGAATAGGGAGAGAATGCCTCTCAATGGCACTGGTCACTACCCAGCACCGCCTTCCCGCTCACATTCTATGGAGACGTTGGGCAGGCTGGGAAAGCTGGGAAAGCTCGAGGCCCTTTCCTTTCCTCTCCTGCGAATGCTCCCTGAAAGTAAAATGGACCACCAGCAATCCAGCCGCAGTCTAGAAGGCCGGGCACCTCCAAGTCCACAGGGCCGGGGTGACGACTCTGTGGTCCCTCTCCTTGCTCTGCACACTCAGAAACGCAGAGATGCAGGGAAACTGTAGAGGAAAGAAACCATGTGTTTACATGCCGTCAAGCCGCACCAGCGTCTCTGCTCTACACTGCACCAATGATACTGGCTTCTTCCGACAATGCAAAAAATTGAATTTTAGTCGCTATTGCTACAAATCACCCCTTGTGAAAGCAATTGTGTTGCTGTTGGCGGTCTGTAAATTAAAAAAAAAAACACCATCTAAATGTGAACAGTCCATCTCTCGCCCATTTTCAGGATCATTGGTTAGATCATTAGCAACTAAAAATCCTTCTTTTGTACTGTGCATTTTCCTCCATGCTCAGTCTGGTTCGGCACACTCTTTAGACTGCGTGGCCCTCAGATAGATGCACATTGTATATATTTGCAACCTAACATGTTGTACCTTTAAGATCATTTGCAATATATTTGGGAACATGGCCAAATGCATTATTTAGTGGGATGGTTCCCACTCAGGAATATAAATTACTACACTTTAGCTCACTGTACCTTTCACAGAAGAGACACATTAATTTGCATGTCAGTTTGGCACACCCACGAGGGAATCCAGTTTTGACCTGATAGGCAATACTTCTATGAACAAGAATGCCATTAGCAAACCCCACCAGCACGTGTTTCTGACTTTTTGGGCATCATCAGTGAAGTGAGGCCTTGCCTCTCTAAGCACAGGACTTGTTTGTATAGTACAGGAATCAGAACAGAGTCAACAGCTTCCCCTTTTTCAACCGGGTATAGAGGTAGGCTTAGAAAAGCAGGTGGCTAGTTTATATAATACTAGCTGTTGAAGGTCACAAATTATTTATTTTTTTAAAACTTTTTTTTTGGGTAATTTAATTTATTCATTGATTTAAACACAGATATAAAACCTGTAGGTTCACAAAAATACACTTGAACCTTAAAAAACACATTTGAGCCCTATTGGGCAAACAGAAGGATAACAGACTGGTTTATACTCCACAGTCAAGTGAGGGTTAGTAATATAGACATATAGTGCGAGTTCAAATACTACTTATACCATGATAGTATGTTATTGTTGTCGACACATAGTCATGTTCGTGTTTCATGTTCGGGATGGAGTCAGCCTTCACTGGGATTGAACTGTTAGCAGATGAAGGGTCCGAATTGTCATCAGGACGTTATTCAGAATTGTGAACGCCTAGGGGGACAGATGACACATGGAAAGTGTGTATCAAAGAAGTGATTGCACAGAGAGAGTTATCTGTGTGAGAAACTGCTTACTAAGGGCCTACCTTAATAGTATCAGCTGTTGAACTTGAGGTTGTTAAATGCCTGCTCAGGTGTCTGGCAGGGGGTCCGTAGCAAAGTCTACAGAAAAAAGGGGGTAGCAATGGGTTACCTAAATCTTGAGCGTTGAAGTACTTTAGTTTCAGGGACTGGAATCCACGGTGAAGGAGGAATATCCACGGTCGCTAGCGAGGGACAGATGGATAGCTTAGGCTACTAAAATGCTTAATTTACTGAGTGGAGCGTCCTAAAGTGGAGGTGCCTAGAGGCGTTAAGGCACGATGGTGTATTAGGCAGACACCTACACTGCGTGGAAGTGCTTTTGTCTATTGTGCAGTTATGTGAATAACCAGGAGAAGGATCCTCAACTAATCAGGTGACAGTATTAGTTACAAAACGATGTTCAGTGGAGCAGAAATTGTCAACACTAGTGGCATGCACTGAGGTTCGCGTTTGAAAATTAACGTTTGTTGCAAAAGAAAGTGCGCGATGACACACGTTTTGTAGCTATTACTGTCACCTGATTAGTTGAGGATCCTTATCCTGGTTATTCACATAACTGCACAATGGACAAAAGCACTTCCACGCAGTGTAGGTGTCTGCCTAATGCACCATCCTGCCTTAACCCCTCTAGGCACCTCCCCTTTAGGACGCTCCTCTCAGTAAATTAAGCATTTTAGTAGCCTAAACTATCCATCTGTCCCTCGCTAGTGACCATGGATATTCCTCCTTCACCATGAATTCTAGTCAATGAAACTAAAGTACTTCAACGCTGGAGCTGGCATACCTACACCATAAGGTATGCGTTTCCTGTTAAACCAATCAAGTTCCATATGAATAAACATAAGATTTAGGTAACCCATTGCTACGCCCTTTTTTCTGTAGACTTTGCTACAGACCCCCTGCCAGACACCTGAGCCGGCATCTAACAACCTCAAGTTCAACCACTGATACTATTAAGGTAGGCCCTTAGTAAGCAGTTTCTCATACGGATAACTCTCTCTGTGCGGTTGCTTCTTTGATACACTTTCCATGTGTCATCTGTCCCCCTAAGCGTTCACAATTCTGAATAACGTCCTGATGACAGTTTGGACCCTTCATCTGCTAACAGTTCAATCCCAGTGAAGGCTGACTCCATACCGAACCAGAAACACGAACATGACTATGTGTCGACAACAATAACATACTACCATGGTATAAGTAGTATTTGAACTCGCACTATATTTCTATGTTACTAACCCTCACTTGACTGTGGAGTATAAACCAGTCTGTTATCCTTCTGTTTGCCCAACAGGGCTCAAATGTGCTTTTTAAGGTTCAAGTGTGTTTTTGTAAACCTACAGGTTTTATATGTGTGTTTAAATCTATGAATAAATTGAATTACCAAAAAAATGTAAAAATAATAATAATAATTTTTCTAAAATAATTTGTGACCTCCAATAGCTAGTATTATATAAACTAGCCACCTGCTTTTCTAAGCCTACCTCTATATCCGGTTGAAAAAGGGGAAGCTGTTGACCCTGTTCTGATTCCTGTATGTAAATGTGCCTTCTTAAGTCAAGCCCCCCCATGTCAAAAAAGAAGGTCCCTTCCTTGCCCTATTTTGACCTTATTCTTGTATGTATAGTGCAAGGAAACTGACAGTATTGTCAAAAGAGTACAGACCGGTCCACTTTGACAAGTCCAATTGATGTTTTGGTCTAAAGAGAAGTTATTTTCTATGGTAATTCATATTTTGTTGAAGAAAATTCAAATGAAAAATCTCACACTATCTTTACTTTATGAATACATATATTTCAAGCCTTGCAGTTTTAATATAATTACATACACCCTCTGCAATTACATTTGTTTTTATAACGCATTGACCCTTTCTTCCTCTTTATCAATCCACCTCCAGAGACCTATTCCAACAAACACAACTGTCAGTATCAGTATAATTGGTCCTCTTTAGTGGCTGCCTCCTGGCTCAGGCCCAGCAGACTCTTTCAATATCTTAGATGTTTGTCTTTAACTTTTCTATTGGAATTTCACGAAGGATACACTGCTCGGGGTGGAAAATGTTCAGATGCCCCATTATTGCATATGTGTTCTATGTTCCTTGGTTCAGCTCTGCTTAGCATAGAAGAGCTCCACTTTTCATTTGCACCAGAAATCCTCAAAACATAATTTCTCAGGATATAAACAGTTTGACTAAAACTGGACAGACATTTCACAGAACCTTCCTCCTTGGGCTGGTGGCCGAGCCTACCCCAGTGCTACTTCAATAGTGTTTGCCACACACCTGTCTTCTAGATCGCTCTCTCATTGTAAAGGATGAGGTCAGGTTTACCATACCTCCTTCTTCTAAAGTGGAGTTTCCTCCCCCACCCCAACATCACCAAAAGAACAACTGGCAACAAAGTCCCTCTTTTGCTTGTTGTTTGCAATGAGAATATCCTGTGGCATGCGGTTATGAGCCTTCTCTGAAATTTGGGCGAGCCTCTGTTAGAACGAGAAAATATCGAGGCTGAGTACCACAAAAGGAAATACACCAATCACAGGCTGAAAAGATTCACAGATCTTTATTCTGTACAGTTACAAAGAAACACAGATAGCTATCTGGCTCTCAACACCCCGCAATGAGTACCAGCCCGTCAAAGAGAGGAGAGAGAGTGCTGGACATCTAAACATTTGTGCTTTTATACAGTTTTGAGCAATATTGTCCAGCCCCTCTTTGCGTTAATAATCTGTGGTCTAGAGTTTGTGCCTAGTTCACATTCGGTTCACATAATATTTTACAAAGGATTATACATGTTTTTATTTCCACAGTGATACAATGATAACATATGTTCCCAAATCCTACAGCAAGCTCCTTTTACAAGTTGCATTCAATCGAGTTCAGCCTATGTCCACGCTTGGCGTTTACATTTCATTGTTCCAGATGTGTATTAGTGGATGAGGTTTGTTAGCGTAGACAATGGTAGGACAACAGTTCATGTATAGTACAAGGCCTCATTACCTAGTCTAAACAGTCGGCCCTTGGACAGTCTAACCATTAACAGAACTCAAAGGTCGGGAGCTTGGTTGCAAGGTCAAAACACAGTCCACCATTTTAGAACAGAGAACATGCAAACAGAAATCAAAATGGCAGATGATTCTAAAATGGCGGCGAAGTCGATCCAAAATCAGAACTTTGCAACGCTGTTTTCATCATAGAGCAACTAGGATTAGGCCAATATAAATCCAAAGGAGGCACTATATGATTGCCATTTAACACCTCCATTTCAAATGCTTGAGAAAATATAGCTGCCTGAAATTTCTCAGGAACTCTTCCCATGTCAGATTCTACCTAGAATAAATTGAAGCACATGCAGGATGCTGAGGCAGTTGTGGTGGTTTTGGGGGTTGGGGGTTTGTCCCCATGCAACCTCAAGCAAACAGGCCCCTTGAACTAATGGCCCAGTCTATCGTCCCTCTGAGTATTATAAGACCAAATGAAAGTGGAGAAATCAAAGACGGTCTATTTTGGGGCAAGTAGTGAGCTGTGTAACGTGCAAGCTGCGATGGATTTACAGGGCTCAGAATCTACAACTTCTAATAAGGCCACCATCAATCGACACCAGTCATTGACAGAATCTCAGGCTGGTGGCTGTCTACTTGAACCAATTTCATGCAATAGATTGGCTCTTTGCAAAGGCATGAGTAAAGAAATGCAGGACTCTGGAATATGCACTCAGACGGACCAATTGGATGGCTGGAGAAAGCAAAATCTATTTTGTACAATTAAAGGCTGTGTTCATGGCAATAAGAACACACACAGGTGGAAACTAGACAAAGTACTGAGGGATCACCTATGAATCATTGGTAGCTCTGACCAGATTTTACCCTTGCTACAAATATTGTCGGACTATATGTACTGTGGTGGTTGCAGTTTCAGAGTGAAGTTTGCAGATGCTAGTATACGTAATATATTTTTGAATAAGCAAGACATTCTCTCATCCAAGGGCATCAAGGTCTTCCTGGATGAGGGAGCCATGCAATGCCATCTCTGTGAACATTGGTATCTACCATTTCTGTCTCAAAAGATGAAGGACGTAAATTCTATGTGTGCTGATGAGCACACAGAGCAAAGAGTAGGGCGGTGACACAGGACTCTCTGGCTCAGATGAATGGATGGACATGGCCCCATCAACTCTGAAGGGAGCTCTATGTAACTCAGTGAGAACCGAACTGTCAGCACTGGCCAAGTATCCAGTGTACAATGCAGCCCAGGGCTATTCTCAACACAGTGGGGGTCTAACATCACTGAGCGTGGTGGAAAGGTTCTTAGGTTTTCCATCCTGGAATATAGCTGTTTTAAAGAGCAAGCACAGGGACCCAGAGTTTACTGAATATATATCAGATTTAGAGTATTGCTCTTACAGGAGACCTGGGAGATACCACTCATACAACTTCCACATTTTCTTGGGTACCATGTTCCAGCAATTGCAAGCAAAAAAGGCAGAAATAAAGGAGATCTTCCAACCTATGCGAGAGCCCATACCGGTTTCACTAGTAGCCCGGAGCCTGTCTCTGACACGGTACTAAGGGTTAACTTTACCAATGGTATGGAGCATTGGATATCTGTCTTTAATGTTATAATGCTTCACAGGGCAGTGCACCTGGGCCGCAATATATAGCTTCCTTATTGCATAGCCTAGATAGTTCAAGCATTCATGTATCTGCCAAACGTTCTGTGAATCCACTCATAATTGTTGTGGAAACTTTAACATAAGGCTTGGTGATTGTATGCCTGCAAAATTTGTAATGCAGGAAATTGATACAGCTCTTAACATATTGCCACCAATTATGATAGATGTATCTTCCAATAGAGTGGGTTATATGGTTATAGTGAATGTTGTCTAACGTGGCCTGCGATCTGTAAAGAGAACATTACCAGCAAATAGGCCCTCAGCAATACACCTTTCGCACTACTTGGTGCAGTTCGACAATAGATTTCTTTATAGTGTATGCGCATGATTGACATCCTTTGCATCAACGCCCAGAGAGTGACCCCGGTATTCTGTGTCCACAAGAATAATTCTATCTTTCAGCCTGACCACGATTACCTCACACATAATAGAAGGAGGCTGTAAAAATTGGCAGCCATTGTTAGGAATCCCTGTTCAAGAAATGTAATAACTGCATGCTTTCCATCCACTGGGATATGTTTGCCCAGTTGATCAGATATTGCACATCTGAAAGCATTCATTAGTATTATTGATATCTGCAGGTGAAATTTTACTACTCCCCAATGGCCTAGCAAACGGGTGAACTCTGATTCTCCTTGGTATAACCAGGAATGTAGAAGATAAAGATCAAGCTCCTGAAGATAGCAAAGTTTGAAAAGAAATAAAATGTTATGTCCATGGCAAGACAGTCCTATAAAATTGCATTGAAACAGGCCAAAGAAGTGTGGAAACATAAGCGATGGCAGAAGCTGGAAAAAGCAGACTTAAAATCCAACAAAGGTGTTTCTGGAAGATAGTTTCCCAGGGTAACCGCCTAAAAAAAGACAACATGTGCGCTGTTCCCACAGCTACAACACCTGTATTGATCACTGAACCAGGCTGTTTGATCTTAAGGGCGCGGGAGAAGACCTGGTGACTTTAAGCTGTTTGCACCAGGATCATTCCCCTACCAGTTTCAGGTTGAGGAAGTAAGCAAAGCCCTGTTCTCCATTCCCTCTTGTAAGGTGCCAGGCACAGATCAGATGGCAATGGATGTGTTTCGGCACGACCATCTTATCTAGGTGCCGGTTTTCACTAATATGTTAAATGCATTTGTGACCAGTAACAAGTTTCCAGGTAGCTGGAAGCATTCTATAATAATCCCTATATTTAAAAAGGCCACACATTGGATCCAAGCTGCTATCGGCCAATATCCCTGATTGATTGCACTGTGAAATGGCTAGGCAGGGTGATTCATGCCCGCATTGCTAATTGGGCTCAAATAAACAACCTTCTTCAAGAAGACTAGTATGGGTTTAGGGCAGGAGTTGGCACGGTAGAACAGGTCCTGAACCTCAGTTTGATATTGGACAAGTATATCAAAGGCTATGATTCTCCAATCTACTTGGGGTTTATGGAACTGAGTCAAGCTTTTGTCAGGGTAAACTGCAAAGAGCTATGGAGCTCGCTACAAACAATGGTTATGCCAGTGCCCATACTAAATGTATTGATTTCACTGCACATTGATCTTAGAGCATCAGTGAGACTAGGCGACATAGGTCAAATCCCCTTTGTTAAGTGTATGACAAGGGGTCAGACAGGGGTGTGTCCTGGCGTCTCTGCTGTTTACCCTTTATGTTAAGTACTATGGCAGTGGAATTAAAACAAAGTAACCAGGGATACGCCCACAGTTGTGAGGTGGTACATCTCTTTGCTGCTTTACGCAGACAATGTGGTTCTGCTGGCACGCACTCTAACAGCACTCCAGAAATTGGTCACTGGCTTTGCCGAGTATATGGGATGGTGGGACCTGTCAATAAATGTAAAGAAGTTCAGAGTTATGTGTGTTGAAAAGATTACCTGACATTATTGCATCTGGCCAAAAACTCGACTGGGTCAAAAAATGTACTTATCTAGTGGTGACATTAAACAGCCAGGCAAATTGGGTTGACCATACTGCAGAGACAGCATTGAAATGTACCCAGGCCTGTGGAGCATTACATAGGTTTTGATAGAGATGGGCGGGCCAATCATCAACACCACACTTGACATTTATCTGGCTTGGCCTATTGCGTCAAGTGTGTATGGGGCCAACGTGTGGGATCAGACCTCTGTGCATTCAATACAGGTGACAGAAAATAGATTCCTTCTAAATATTTTGGGGGCTGTAAAGAGCACCTTGTTAGGGAGGATTCTCAAAATGTGCTAATTTCCCTTACCTTTTGTGAACCCCAGCAACTTTGCTGGATTTCTAGGATTTTATTTTTTTACCTGGGAAGAGTGAGAGCCTTTTTTCCCACTCTTCCATGTATTTTGTGTGTGTTTTTCTTTTGTGTTCTTTGTTTATGGAGTTTAAAAACAACTCCAGTGGCACCATCTTTTTCTGTGTGCCACACAGCACCTTCAGTGCAGTGGCACAGGGGTGTCTTTCAGACTCCCCAAGGTTTAAATACCTTCTCTGGGACTGAATACCGTCTCCCAGAGCATGTAAAGTTAAATTGACTTTACTAGTCTTTTTTTATTTACTGACCCAGCACACACTATCTTCCTTTAGAGTGCTGGAGGGGTTGCTTAGCATCCCCTGAGTCAAAACACTCATATAACAGTAAAATGTTACATTTTCCTACTTTAAATGGCTGGTGGCAGTGGTTTAGATCAACTACCGTGAATGGGAGAATACTTTTTAAAAGCAGGTCTCTGGGACTTGGAAAGCAGAGTCGACCACTGGAACGAAAGAACTGAAGACGATCTGAAGGAAAAGGAATGCTGCAACTCCTGGACGACCGGTGAAGCCCTGCTGCAGGTCCGAATTGCCTGAAACTCCAATCAACAGAGAAGCCTTTCAAGGTTAACTTCTTCCCTTGAGTTTGGTGGGAACAACCAACTTGTAAGCCACCTGGACACTGTCCTATTCTGGTCAAATATTTATCAGAGTGCTGTTGAAAACTGGATATCCAGATGGAAGGAAACCAGCTCATGGACTTTAAGGCACTCACATCTTAAACCAATGTCTTGCTTCAGCTTTTGGCCTCATCCAAGGGCAGTGCAGGAACCTCCCAACGTCCTCCTTCTTGTCCCCATGACTGAAGCCCAGGAACAGCGAGATCTGCTCGAACTGCCAGGAACAACTGCCTCAGATACAGCTTTCTTCTTTGACAAGGTACTGTGCAAACAGTAACCCTGTCTTTTTATCCCTTTAATAAGTATCTGAAGTGCCATTTTGCTCCCACTTCACAGGAGCTAAACTTGTTCATTTACTTACCGGTTGGATTTTTGTGGTGTATTTGTGTGTGATAATGAGCTGCTTATTCCAAGAAACCTTGAGTAAATGTTTGTTTGAACCACTGTATTAGTTGGTCCTTTGTGTAACTTGTTCTACTGTTCACTTAAACTACCACTTTCCTGTGTAGTACAGGCTTGTACCAAAGGCAAAATTGTGCTTACACTTGTAGTCCTAATTGCCTTTAGTGTTCCCAAAGGGTACTGCAGGTGATTCTGCCTAACACTGGTGGCAGCGGTGCGATAAAGTATACATGTTACATTTAGAGTGCTACTTTTACCTTTGTTCAAATAATCCTCACAAGGCAAAGCAACACTAGTAAATCAATTGTTTTATCATGACTGATATGGAAAGCTACAGACAGGAGACCCTAGTGACTTTAACTGTTGATCAATTGAGAGATATGTGTAAATCTAGGAATGTCACTGTCAAAGGCAAAAAAGGTTGACTTGATAGAAAAGTTGTTAGAATACCAAAGTCTGAGGAGTGGGTTTGAAACCCCCACCCCTGCAGCAAATGTGGAAAATGTTGATGAGGAGCATAATATATCTAATATTGTGGATGAGTTAGATGAGGCAGAAGTGTCTCGGAATGTAGGCCCTCTCTTACCTCTACCTGCTCATAGGTCTCAACCTTTGACCACAGGGAACCCATCAGGACCAAAACTATGTCCTGAATTTGTCTATTTAGAAAAATTGAGACTGGAGTTAGAATTTAAAAGAATCCAAGCTCAAACTGAAAGCAAACATCAATAGCTTAGACTCAGAGAAATGGAATTGAATGATGCACTTGAAATGAAAAAGTTGTCTCTTAAAACTGGTTCTTTCCCAGAGTCCGCTAGGTCTTCCAGTCCTAAAAGGCCTCGCATGCACAAAGATTCAGTAAGTATGAATGAGGATAAGTTTGATATTTTGGATCGGTTGGCTGCTTTTGAATATAACCATGGGATTCAAGACAGTATAGTGAATCAGTTGATTCCTTACATTTTTTCTAGGCTACCCCCTGATGCAACTGATGTGGCAAAGGAGTTGGGGGATATAGACAGAAAGGAGTATGAAACTGTGAAGCTAGGTTTGATAGCTAGATTTGGTCAGACCTCTTCTCAGTATCTTAAGAGGTTTAGAACCCTCAAAAAGCATGATGGTACCCCTTGGACTACCTGGGTGACTGAATGTTTGAAAAAATTAGATGGATGGGTTAAGGGTTACAGAGTGAACACATATGAAGGTATGAGGAATTTGTTTATGTTGGAATCTATTTATGATGCCTGCTCTCCTGAGCTGAGACATCACTTGGCTGACTCTAAGGAAATTGACCCAAAGAAGTTGGCAAGCGCTGCTGACTTGTGGGTTGCCAACAGGGCTACTCACAAGGATTCTGGGGTAACTCAGAAGAAGGATGAGGGGAAGCAGCACAAAAAGGATACCAAAGAGAATTCTAATACCTCCAGTCCAAAAGAGGGCCCCACACATAACAAGGGTAAGCCACATTGAAAACCGAATCAGGCTAGTGTACCACCTGGTGCCAAACCAGAAGGAGGTCAGAGCAAACCCCATTCATAAAGACATTTGGAAAATGTTATGCTTGTGGGTCAAATGACCATGTGAAAGGGGATTCCAGATCTAAGGGTAAACCTTCAGGGATGCACACTGTCTCCTTCGCCTTCTTCCCAGAGGATGAAGTACCAATGGTAAGTGGAAACTTTCACTTACTGGCTGAGGAACCCATGAAAGTCTCAGCTAGTGTTTCTTTAGTATCCCTGCGTCTGTGGGAACAACATAATTTAGATGTGTATAACTCTATTCCAGATAAAACTAAAGAGTATTACAAAGACAGTGTCCTTGTGAATGGTCAGGAAACCCCTGCCATCAGAGACACTGGGACCAGCATACCTGTAGTTGAGGAATCATTTTTCAAGGTTGAGGATGTTGCTAAGGCACCCAAATTGCTAACTAAGCTTGCTGGAGGCCCTGTCCAAATGCTTCCACAGTTACCAGCTCTCATCTAGTGCAATGAAATGACTGTCAAGATACCTGTAAGTGTGCAGAGTGAAGTGCCTGGGAGAGTCCTGTTGGGGAATGTCTTAAAAACTCTCAGAGTTGTATCAAGCACCCCAGGGCTCCCAGTAAAAGGAAACATGAGCAGAGTAGGAAGGCCAGAGAGAGCACCTTGAGAGGCTTTCAAGGGAAGATTATAGAAGAAAGTATAATTCCTAGTCCACAGGACTACAATTTCGAAAAAGAAAGAGGACAAGGGAAAACCTAAAACCTCTAGGAAGAAACCAGCCAGCACTCCTGTGCTACCAACAAGGACATCCCCGAGAGGACTGTCCAAGATCCCTCCACCAGCTGAGGCTGAGTGTGTGGAACAACCTTGTGTGGTTGAATCAGCTGCTGAGGAATCAGAGCTGGATGAGGACCTTGCTCCTGTTGGAGATCTGGATCCTGCAGACCATTCTGAGCTGCAGTCTTTACTGACAGAAGGTGAATCCTGTAGGGCAGACTTCAGCAGAGGTCAAAGAGAGTTTCCTTCTCTTGAAGATCTTCACTAACAGGCAGCTTCCTGTTAAACCGTAATCATATAATACCTCCTTACTATGAATATTGGCCTAAGCCCGTTCTGATTTTTGTTAACTTCGCCACCATTTTGAGAATCATCTGAACTTTTGATTTCGACTCTTGTTCCATGTTCTAAAATCGTGGACTGTGTCTTCAACTTGCAGTTGAGCCGAACAACAATTGAGTTTCCGTTAATGTTTAGGCTGACTGAGAGCAGACTGTTTGACTAAAGCAAAGAAACATTGTGCTTCATATGAACTGTCATTCAAGTGTTGTCTGCGCTCAAAAGCCTCATCTTCGCATACACAAAGAGACAATGGAAAACAAACTAAGATTGTGGTTTCTGGCTGAACTGCATTGTAGCGATACGTGGAATAAGGCTTACCGTGGATCCAAGAACCAACAGCATCATTGTGATTTCATGGACATCTAAACTTGTTTAATCCTTTGTATAATATTGTAACATCTGTCATATGAACTAGGCACAAACTCTATCCAGTAAATTATTATCTTGGAGAGAGGCTGGAAAATATTGTAAAAACGGTATAAATATGTCTGTGTTTAGATGTCCAGCACTCTCACCCCTCACTGTGTCTGCTGGTACACACTGCGAAGTGTTGGGAGCCAGATAGCTCTCTGATTTGCTTTGTAACTTTACAGTAATTAAAGATACTTGTTTCTTTTCAACCCGTGATTGGCGTATTTCATTTGTGGTACAAAGTATCGATATTTCTTTGGTCTTTCAGATGGCGCCCGAATAGGGACCCTCAAGATTGATGTCACCTCGCTGAAAAGAAGACACAGCTATCGGACCGGGACCGGAAGGTGAGAAAAAAGTGGGCCCCTTTGTATGAGATGCGACACCTCGACAGTATTGCACAATCCGATCCCTGGACGGTGAGCACGCGGTTCGAGATGGCATCTTGACGAGGGTCCTCATATCGAGGCAGGCTTTTTTGCCAAAATTGCCAACCACAAGGGTCGTCCTTTGTAATCCGATCGGACCTCCTTAGTCCTTTGAAATCAGATGAGTTGTGCCCCGATTCCTAAGCATCCTGATATTCGGTTGGAGATTTGTTCACATGAGCACAAACAACGCCAGGTAACACCAGTGATCTGATATGCCTGGGAAATTGTCTGCCTGTTTCAGGGGTTTATTCCACAGAGACCGACAATCTTTGGAATTTGGCCAATACTGTAAGTATGGCATTGGTAGTATAGTAGTCAACGATACTTGGCACAGACAAACTAGACATGCTTCCGAATTTTAGTGGCCAGTTCATGGTAGTTTTGAGATTGCCCTTATAGAGTATTTAGAGTCTATATTGTTAAAGATAAAGGCTAGGCCTGCAGCATTTGATGTAATTCAAAATTGGAAAAAGGAAGTTATGCAGCAACTTAAGAGTAAAGAGAAACATTCACATCGTCACATGTCTAGCTCAGAAAAAGAATTATTGTATGATCAGCAGAAACAGTCGGAGTCTGTTAGAAACATGGATAGGGCTTTCCAACTTGGTGTGCAGAAATTATATCCGTCTAAAGATTTTCATGACTCAGACAAACTAATTGATAAGCTTTTAAATGAATGTAGGACTAGTGCCACTGAACCACCTTCTTATGTACCTCTTCCTGCTGTCTTAACTCTTCCCGCTGTTGCATCTCCTCGCGTAGCATTCCCTGTTCTTCCCGTTGTTCCTCCGCTGCCAGCTGTTGCTCCTCTTCCTGTTGTTTCTCCCCCTTCTGCATCTTTACCTTTACCGACTATTACTGTTCCTATGATTGCGTCTTTGTTGTCAGCTGTAGTGTCTCTACTACCTGTTGTACAAGATTTGTCTACTCCCTCCTTCCCAAGCGGTTCTGCTCCACTTGTATCAAATGAAGGGGTGAGTGTTGAATCAAAAATAGTGACTCATAGTACAGTTTCTAAAGATAATAAGAGAGAATTGTATGCATGGGCTAAGAAATGTATAGAGAAAGGTGAAAAATCAGCTGTCTTAGCTAAACCTTTTGATCTAGAAAGTATTCCAGAACAGAATGTATTGATTGAGGGGATGGGAATACACTTGGCTGTAATGTGGAATGATTTGACGGACATGGATGTCCCACAAGGGTTAACGGATTTGAATGTCTTGTCTTACTCAAGGGACACTGCGGAGAAAGTACATGAGCATGTTGAGAGGGTTTTTGAGTTTAGGAGGGGTTATAACGGTTACAGAATGATGAAGCAGGTGGTGATAGATTGGACGCTCTGCATGTGCAGAAACAGTTTCTTCCTTCTTGTAAATCAACGACTGAAGAGACACAAATTTGCACAAGGGATGCGCTTAGATGGATTTCGAATGTGTCGATATCTCCCATAGAAGTATATGATACGTTTAGTCAGTATACTCCAGAAATGGAAAATAAAGTGTTACAGGTAATGGTAGAGTACCTGCAGGATGAGTGTATGAAGAAAAAGATTTGTTGTCCCACAGATTTGATGATTATTTATAAAAGAGCATTTGCGCCCGACACTGCTTTGACTAACTTGGCTCTCGATCTAACTTTGTTGCTTAACAAACGTTCAGAGTTACCTACTTCTCAAATGCCAATGAGAGAGGTACCTCCGACATTTGTTCCTAAACTGGAAATTCTAGCTGATGCCGTAGCAGGCAAAACAGCTACCACTATTGAAGCTCACTATGTCTCACAATTCGTTCATGTTCTGTTCTCTAGACAGGAAGTGAACACTATTAGACAGTCGATTCCAGACATTATGAAAAATCTAACAGGATTTTATAAAGAAATAGAATCTGTCTTGCATTCGTCAGTTTTCACTCTGGGTGATATAGACTTGTTGTTCCTTTGATCCTACCTGCCAATTCATGGAAACAGATTAGGACTGTAGATGATCAAGCAGGGCTGGGTGACACGTGGGTTAACTTAGTACGGTTAGATGGAGAAAAGAAAGCTGGTGAGGGACCACTGCGGGTGATACTGATGTTGCCAGACAGAATAGTAACAAAATTCAAGATTCTGGTTCCTGAGAGAAGAATAGTTTGGGACAAACTCACTGCTTGTACCAAAGGGAAATCTGAAGGTGCTACCGAATTTTTTAATCGGTTCGAACAGGTATTTTCAGATTTTAGCAGACAGAATTTAAGCACTGAGTCAGGGAAAAGGTTGTTTGTGGAATCATTTGTGCGTGGATTGTTGCCTGATATCAAATCACAAATGATGGCTTCCGAAGTGCTTGGCAAGCTAGATCACAGTCTGAAGTATTACATATGGCTCAGTATTGTGACAATAGAGACAATAATGAAAAAGAGAGGATTGAAAAGAAAAAGGGTGACTTGAAAACCAAAATATTGTTGCAACAGATAGTTAGAGAATCCAGAGGTGGGAGTACACAGTTTAGAGGCCAGTTTGCTCCACAAAGTAATGCACAGTTGTGTCCTGTACACATGAACCAATGTGCTTATTGCAGAAAAGAAGTTCTGGTTACATTGGTGGTCACATTCGGTCATGCACAGCCTGTTGTATTTACCTTATCCCCAGAGTTCATTGGTTCATGTCTGGGTGTGTCTGGGTGTGCTTCATTTTGTCCTGGTCTCCGTGGTTTTCAGGAGATGTCAGATGTATCACTCGGTGGCTTGGATCCCCTGTGGGGCAGAAGATGAAATAGCCATCAGAGTTTTATTAATTAAATCTCTAGGGCTGTGGTCGAAGTGTACGAAAAGAAGCAGTGGAACTATGTTCCCTGCTGGTCTGCACCGCTCCCCACAAACCCCACCGCCACGCCCCCTCCCATGCACAATACAAACCCAAAACACATGTGCCTGCTGTTTAAGTGAATGTTCAGTGCAGTGCATTGAAGTGCAAGTTTCAACTTCTTCCTACACTTTTATTTTAAAACTAGACCATTCCAGAACGGCTTCTTTTTAACCTAAAAGTATAGGAATGGTAAAACTAAATTAAAAGAAGTAGAGGAGCACCACTCCCGCCCGCTCCCACCCACTTCGACCACTGCTTTAGGGCAACTGTTCTGTGTCGGGTACCCCCACCCTAAGGTCTATAATTTCAGTTGTAGCCATCAGATCTTAATTGATTTTAAACTCGGGGGCATCTGCCCCGTGTTGTTGCCCCCACACAATGGCAAGCATAATGCCCGATCCTTCAGCAGAGATCAAATAACACATATGGTGCCATGGGTAGACGATCCAGAGGCTGCCCTGGGGTAGGGGGTCCTGGTAGAAGCCAGTTAGCTCAGAATTCACAGTCATTCTCACAAGATAATCAGCAACCTAATATAAATAGTAGAAATATTTTTGATAATCCTTCAACTGCCTATCTTTCTAAGGATCTCGTATTTGATGATATATTGTTTCATTAGGACAGCCCGAAGCAGAGTCTGGAACCAGTGCCTATTCCGGTCGATCAGAAAGGGCCCTACGTAGAGATGAAGGTGGGGAATAGGAAGCATCTTTTTTTGATAGATACAGGAGCACAGATGTGTTCCATTGATCATTCACGGGTTCCAGATATTCCACTGTCAGGGCAGAATAACTTTCTGTAGGGTTTTCTGGCACGCCAGTGGTTATTCCGGTTTCTTAGCCGGTACCGATTTTACTGGGGCCATTCACGGATCACTGTCCATTTCTTCTAACGACAAATTGTGGCGAGAATTTGTTGGGTTGAATCTGTTGAAGGAATTAAATGCAGTAATTCATTGTTCTTCGGATGAAATACATTTGACGATTTCACCCCAGCAGTCTTCTGCTTCCCAATTTTTGACAAAAATTTTACTGTCTGAATTTAGTAAAGTTCCGGCATGTTTATGGGCGGTTGATGACAATGATGTTGGCATTTTGCAAATTGAACCTGTTAAAATTGTTTTGAATCCAGGAGCTAAATTGCCACGTCCACAATATAGGATTTCAGTTGATGGTGAGCAAGCTCTGAAAAGCATAGTTTCTGATTGTGTCCACCGTGGAGTGATTGAGGAAATTGCAGGAAGTTTGTGCAATAGCCTGATTTTACCAGTGTACAAGAAAGGGGATAATAAGATTCCTTTCTGTTTTATTATTGATTTATGTGCTATCAATCAGATTGTTGCTCCTCAATTTCCAATTTTGCCTGATGTGACCACAATATAACAATGATTCCAGCTTCAGCTACTTATTTCAGTGTGGTGGATTTTAAGAATGTCTTCTTTAGTATTCCGGTACACGTGGATAGTAGATATTTGTTCGCGTTCACCCTCGGGGGACGCTCGTTTATATTCACTCGTGTGCCACAAGGGTACACAGAGAGTCCAAGCATTTACAGCAGGGCTCTGAAGGAGCAGCTCGATACCCTTGAGTTGCCTCCCACTTGCACATTATTGCAGTATGTTGATGATCTTCTTTTAGCTGCAGACTCAGAAGTTGCCTGCAAGGAGGGCACCGTGTTGCTGCTTATCCATCTAGCAGTGCATGGGCATAAGGCTAAATTGAAAAAGTTTCAATATTGTCGACAGGAGGTAAGAAGACTGACACCTGAACGGATAAAAAGCATCTCTAGCATGTCTGTCCCAAATACACAGAAAGAGGTCATAGGGCCTCATTCCGAGTATGGCGGTAAGAAATACATATTACCGCCATGGCGTAAACACCATGTACGATGTGGTTGGAAGGCGCTATTTCCACCATATTCCGACTTTGCGTGCACGAGTATTCCGCCATGGCGGTAAACTCCCTTGCGGCATAGCGCAAAAGGTCCCGTCAAACCCCTTACCGCCATAAACCTAGACGTATTTAACACCATCGCCTTCGATGGAATCCGTAAATAGCGGAGACCGTAATTTACGCTAACCGTAAATTACGGCCACCGTTAAAAACCGGAAACGGAAATAACGTCATCGCACAGGAACGGGAAGCATCACGGCGGCCATATTTAAAATCACAACCCATTGCAATCCTCTCCATACAGGACATACAGGACTCCATACAGGACTCTGATCGACCAAATATACTTCAGAGACCAGCATCATGCCTAAAGTTCTGAAAAAGGGCGCTGCGCGCATCCGAAAAGAAAAATTCACCCAGGATGAGTTACAGGTCCTGGTCGACACTCTGCATGAACATGCAGATATCGTATTCTGCAGCGACATGCGTAGGCCCACCATCCTCAGAAAGAAGGAGATATGGGAGTTGGTCGCACAGAGAGTGAGCGCCGTTGGGAACACCCCCCGCAGCACAACGCATTGCCGCAAACGCTGGGATGACCTCCGTTTCAGGGTGCGGGCCATCCTCTCAGCAAACCGTCAGCAGGCCCTGGAGACAGGAGGAGGCCCAGGCTCACCCATTAAAATGATGCCCTGGGAGGAAACATGTGCGGAGATGATGGGCACAGAAGCCATCGAAGGTGTTGGCGAAATGGATTGCGGTGATCCCTCATCCGCTGATGCAGCTGAGTGTCATGAGTCTAAACAGTACATGCATCCCTAATGTAATTCACCGCAAAGGGCCGGCCAAAGAGGGGCCGCCCAAAGAGTCACATCATGTTTGCTTCGTAGACCCCCCCCCCTGCAATCATGTCGTAACAAGTGGGACCCAGGATGATGTCAGGTGCAAGGCTGACACCCATATTGGCCATGCCACACAGAAAGCTGGTCAATGTCACTCACCACAGTACTCCGCCAACATGATTGACCCCGCCTACAGTATGCTTTTACCATCCAAGCCAAGTTCACTCACCGACCAAATGTCACCAAGACGCTGCTCTCCCAATGTGTTACTATAGGCTTGAAGTCATGATGACCCCCAGATCATTGCTCATGCTGTCTCTCTCTTACCCCCACAGGTAGCGGTCATGAAAGTGAGGAGCAGGAAGGCTGCCGGCCAAGTACCTCCCGGGGCAGGGGCAGGGTACAGCGCATACCTGCTGGCAGACATAAGGCCCATACTACACCACCTGCTCCAGCAACCCCCATGGAGGGTACACAACCCCCACCCGCGCACCTGGACATGCCTGCAGTTCCGCCGGTAACATGCCCCACGCTGCACCCTGAGGAATCCAGCATGTCAGGGGAGAATGCTGCCATGTGCCTCCTTAGTGTGCCAGACAGCCCCACATCCAATTCCGTGGTCAACGTGGAGGAGACCAATGACTACAGCCCTGAGTCACCATCGTACAGCCAGGTTGCACACAGCGACTCCGGGTCGAGTGATGGGCCAGGTCTCACAGGTGAAGGGGTAACACCTGTCTCACATCAGCCCACTTCCCCTACCGAAACACCTGAGAGGCCTGCAGGCCCAATACCAAGCCTGCCAACCACTTCCCCTACATCGGCCGCAGAAGCTGTGCACTCCCAGAACCTCACGGCCATGATAGAGGAGTTTCTCCGGGACAACCGGGAATCAGGGTTGGTGCATCACAATGACCTGCAGGCTCTGGGCGAGGTCATCACTACATGCACAAACCGGCTCTGTGAGGTGCTCGGCAGGATTGCTGATGCCCTGGAGGCAGCAACCCTCAGACCTCAGCCCCAGCAGGAGGAACCACCCTCCCAGTGCTCCTCCACGCAGACCAGCCCGGTCCGCAGGTCACAACGCTCAATGCGAAAATGATACCCCAGGCTCGGGGAGTGCCCATTGACTATGAAGCCACACACATGTGGCCTATGTAGTATTGATGGGACCATTGTGGGGCTGTTGTGGGGGGAGGGTGAGGGGGGTGAGGGTGTGCGTGGGAGTTGGGGGGGAGGGGGGTGAGGGTGTGCGTGGGAGTTGGGGGGGAGGGGGGGAGGGTGGATGATTATTTGTACACGTTTTCACATGATTATACAATACACAGTTTGGTCTATCCTGGAAAACAGAGTGGACATTGATCATTGTGCATGTGTCTTTTAATGTCTCACAGTGCATGTAGTACATGTATCCCCACACCCAGTGCCCAATGTCCTGTCATCCTCACCCCCTCAGCTGACTTGTGACTCAGAAATATTGGTCAATCAATGCTTGTCGCACGTGACGTCCCTCCTGTGCATCGGCCCCGTGATGCTGTCCTGCCATTCCTTCCTCCTCCTCCTCCTCCTCCTCCTCATCTGGTGGTAGCAGACCCACGTCATGGGGCAGTGGCACGTTCCGATGGATGCACATGTTGTGCAGCATTGCACATGCCATGGTGATCTTGGCCACCTTCTCGTGGCTGTAGATGAGGGCCCCACCTGACCGGCTGAGGCAACGAAATCGTGCCTTCAAAAGGCCGAAGGTCTGTTCTATCACCACCCGTGTACGGGTATGAGATCTATTGTAGTCCTCCTCGTGCCTGTTTTGTTGCGGACCGGGGTCATGAGCCACGGCTTCAATGGGTAGCCAGCATCACCTGCATGAGAGTGGAATGAAGGTAAGTGTTCGTGCAATCATGGTGGAGAACTGTGCTAATCTAACATTGCAGCAGGTGTTCACTGGCCATGCACACATGTCCCAGGATACAGTCACCCCATTACATCGTACAATGGCGTTGACTGTCCCACCCGTATGCATCTCTCTACCCCCCCCTTTACCACCCGGGTGGAGTATGCTGACAACCTACTCACAGCCCCAATGGACTGCCATGGCCCATTCCGGTTACTCACCAAGCAGCCAGGTACGTCGTTCAGCATGTCGCTCCATGTAGCGTGGTAGTGTAGAGTTCCGCAGGACCAAGGAGTCATGAGTTGATCCGGGGTATCGGGCATTGCATTGTGTGATGGCTTTACTGGCATTACACACCATCTGGACGTTGATGGAGTGATATTGCTTGCGGTTGTGATACGCCACCTCCATGGCATGAGGAACCACCAATTCTACGTGGGTGCAGTCGATGGCACCTATGCAATTTGGCATGCCTGCAAGTGCATGGAAGGCAGCTTTGGTATCATATGTCTCCTGGGGAGTCCGGGGGAGGCATATGTAGTCCCTTCTGTGCTTGAGGAGGGCATCAAGCACTTGGTTGAGTATCCGGGAAAATATGGGCTGTGAAATGCCATGCATGTGCCCCACTGTATGCTGGTAGGTCCCTGTGGCAAGGAAGTGGAGCACAGACACTACCTTTAGTAGAGGGGGGATGGCAGTGCTGATTTCTATTAGGCTCACTATGTCGTTATGTATCAGGGCCACTATGGTGGTTATGGTGTCCCGGTCAAGCCGGTACAGGGTGTGTATCTGCTCTGGTGTGAGGTTGAAGGGGGTGGGTCTGATGCGTGGAATTGGGGGCTGACGGCGTGGTAATGGTGGCTGCACCGGTAGGGCATGCTGGGCCTGTCTCTGCCTCCTTCTCCTCCTGTGTATCCTCTGTGGTGGGGGCTGTGGTTGCTGTGGTTGCTGTTGTTGATGTTGTCGTAGTTGCTGCCTTGCAAGCAGGGCCTCCAGCTCCATGAATGCTGCGAGAATTGGTATCATCTTGGTGTGGGAGGGGGTGTGGTGTGTGGGTGTGCTCCTTTTGTGCTGTGCCTGACTCTATGGACTCCACCTGTGCTGATTGGGTGCACCTGTTCCTCTTTCTGGCACTGTTCAGGGTTGTTAACACCTTCTCTACGATGCCGGTAATTACGCCATGGCGTTAAGGTACTTTGCGCCCTTGTGGAGCCCGTTTTTACCGTGTCCGCTTTACTTGGGATCAGCACTGGTTAACGCCTTAGCGTTATTTCCGACGTGGTGTCTCGGGCGCGCGACACTGGTCCGCTATTTACGCCGTCGTACTTTACGGCGGCGGTAATTACGGTGTGATGGGTCGGAATAGTCCACGGCGGAAAAGGATGTCGGTATTACTTTACCGCCATCGTTTTTCCATTACCGCCGGACTCGGAATGAGGCCCATAGTCTTGTTAGGAATGGCTTCTTACTGTAAACAGTGGATCCCTAACTTCTCACTAGTGATAAAACCAATGTTGGCATTGACAAAGAAGGGCATTTTTGTTGCCATTACCGTGGAACTTGGACCACCAGAAAGGTTTTGATCTGCTCAAGGCTGCACTGTGTTCAGCACCAGTTTTGGGCACACCAAATTATGATAAGGCCTTTATTTTGTATGTGCATGAATGTGATGGATGTGCTTTGGCTGTGTTAACGCAGGAACATGGGGGGAAGAATATACTGTGCGGTTATTTTTCCTCCACACTCGATCCTGTTGCTTGTGCTTTGCCGAGATGCTTGAGAGCTGTCGCTGCTGCTGCAGCGCCCATAAAACAATGTGAGGGTATGGTTTTAGGTCACTCTTTAAAAGTGATGGTACCCCACTCCGTAGACATTCTATTGAACAGAACGCAAATGCAACATCTTACCTCAGCATGATTAACAAGACACAAACTGATTCTATTTGCACCGCATATCCAAATTAAAAGATGTTGCATATTAAATCCGGCTGAACTATTGCCTCTTCCGCAACACATTGCTTGCAGTGACAACATGTCACATGACTGCCTTTATACCACAGAGCAAGAAAGCAAAGGAAGAATTGATTTAAATGACACACCATTGAAATATCCACAGGGGTGCTGTTTTCCGAGGCTCCTGCTTCAAACTTCTGGATGTTACATCCACTGCTGCTTATGCCATCATTACATTAAGCACGATTGTGGAAACTAGAAGAATATCACATAACTCCATGCAGGCCGCAGAGATTATTGCATTGACTAGAGCTTGTGAACTTTCCAAAGGGCTTAGAGTAAATATATACAGAAAGCCAGTATGCCTTTGGGGTGGTTCACAACTTCGGTAGACTATGGGCAGAACAAGGTTTTTTGATCTCACACGCTACTAAAATCCAACATGGTACCTTGATAGTTCAGCTACTCTCAGCACTTGCGCTTCCTACTCAACTAGCAATCATGAACTGCGCCGCACACCAGAAAGTAACAGACGATGTAGGAAAAGTAAACGCTTTTGCTGACAGGATAGCCAAACAAACTACCCCTGATTTGTATTCAGAAATGTATGTAACAAAAGAAGCCATGACTATCTGTATAATAAATGAAGGAATTGATTCAATAAAAAACATTCAAGTTGATGCCACTCCAGGAGAACTTAAGCAATGGGCTGAGGGTTTAGCATGTTTAGATGATGAAGGTTGTTGGATAGACAACAACAAGAAAAGATGGATGCTACCCAATGCTTATGTCACCGCTATGGTTACAATGGCTCATGGTCCTACTCACATATGTGCTAGAAAAATCTGTAAATTGCTAGAACCTGTCTGGGTAAATGTAAACATCTCAAAGACTGCTGAGCGTTTGGTCCAAAACTGTATGGTATGCTTACAGCATAATGTGGGAAAGGGTACATCGACACCGAGGGGTGGTTTTGATCCCCCCTCTGTGCCTTTTGAAGAGATACATTTGGACTTCATCGAAATGGAGCGCTGTCACAACGATAAGTATGTCCTAGAAGTCATTTGAGCCTTTAGCAAGTTGATTGAAGCCTTGCCTGTGAAATATGCCACAGCAATGACAATACCAAAAAGCATGCTTAAGGAATATTTTCCTAGGTTTGGTTTGCCGAGGGTCATCTGGTCGGACAATGGTCCACAGTTTATCGCTGCTGTTATCCTGCAAGTATGCGCGGGATTACAGATCGATAAATGGTTCCATTCGGCCAGACATGATCAGAGTGCCGGACTTGTAGAATGCCATAATGGTATCTTAAAGAACAAGCTAGTTAAAGTTTGTGCTAGTAGTAATTTGAAATGGCCCGATGGCTTACTGGTAGTTTTAGTGTCCATGCGGATGTCCCCACAAACAAGAACTGGACTCTCCCCTACAAGATCGTAATGGGGAGACCAGCAAATATTTGGAATCTGCCCAGTCCCAAAAGACTGAAAGATGTGGAGCATTTACTCCTTTCTGAATATTGTGACCAGCTAACTCAAAACCTGTATTTGATTTATCAACAGGTGTGAGACGCCCTCCCAGTAAAATACGAGGGTCTATGTCATCGACTTCGACCAGGTGACTGGGTGCTCACAAATTCTTTCAAAAGAGCATCCTGTCTCACACCGCGCTGGGGAGGACCATTTCAGGTCCTGTTGGCCACACAGATCGCTGTACAAGTAGCAGGCAAGAGACACTGGATCCACACGACACACGTCAAGAAGATACCTTTTCCGCTTCCACTCGACGAAGGAGAAGAGAAGGAGACTGTTTGTTCTGTTCCGTATGACAAGTCTGTTCTGAACGACACCAAGGGTGTCTCTGAGATTCTTCCTGAGCCTGTGGGGCCTAGGGAAATTCCTGCTTTGCCTTTGAATATTTCCTCGGATCTTTCTGCACCCTTGAGCAATCTTGCTTCTGTTTCCCCACTTCCATCAGGAAGAAACAACACTCTGTTGGCAGACCACACTGTACCTGGAGTCTTGAGGTACGATCTGCGTCCACAGCACTAGACATACAGCACAGCATGGCTGTGCCCACAAGAAACCACTGTTGAGCTAGTCCCTTGCCACTCTCTCGCTGAAACATAAGTAAGTGGCCGGGAACGACAAAGTTACCTTCAAGCAAGATAAGCCACCTGGTTAGGAGATCACCAACGGATGAATTTAAGGAGCCTGACGGAGAGACTTTTTAAACGGATTTTGAGGAACAATGCCCTTCTCTAACTCTACTCGTACGAAGCAAGCTATCAGTCTTTTGGCTAACAAAAACTTTGAACATCAAAAATCATGGTCCTTGAGGCCTCATCGTTTTCTTGTAGTAATGTTAACCGGTCTAACAGTTGTATTTGCGCGTGGGTTCTGGTATATTGAGGGGGTGTGTCCACTTGAGACTTTGTTACCAACTGAAATTGTTCCCACTATGTCTTCAACTTTTAGTGCATCTGCACACTCTACCTTCTAAGGATTCCCAACACAGACAGAGTTACCACAATAACACTCTTCTATTAATTATAAATGTGACCCATGAGCTTTTAAATAGAACAAATTGCTGGATATTTTTGCATGTGCCACAACACAGGGAAAAAGGGATGGGCTGGTATATTCATCCTCTTCCTTTGACTACTGCATGCTACGCCTCACTAAGGGCACTATTCTTTGGTAGTTGGAATGATAGTATTTCTGGGAACTTTGATGGGACTAATTTGAACGAATTCGAAAGACGAGCCCTGACACCTTTGGGATGTTCCTTTTTTGCAAATAGTAGCAAACTCAATGTTGCTTCTGTTAGGCCTTCCGATAGACTCTCTAGACCTTTCCAATCGTTAATTTCTTTCAAGATTGATCCCGTGGGCAATCAGGATGCCATGCCTCCTTCTCATACTATCAGTCATAGCCCCAACTCTGTTTCCTTCTGCATACAAAAGGATGGTTCTCAGCCAATAGGTACTTTTGAGGGTTGTACCAACATTGCAAATTTAACTAGTGTGGACAGACCTTTGTTTGTAGGTGATCCCATTTATTTTGTCTGTGGCAATGAAGCTTATCCTTGGTTACCTAGAGATTGGTAGGGTACTTGTTATTTGGGTATCTTGCTACCAGGGGTATAGGTAGCCAGCACCTCTGAGGTCTCTAGAGCTCGTCCAAGGCGGGACAAGAACGGTGATACTCCTTCACAGGTTATGGGTGATGTAGCAAATTCCTTTGTGACATTTTGAGGACAGATAATGAACTCTGAGGATATTAGGAGACTAGCAAGAGTATTGGAGAGGACCACCAACAGAACCATACAACATGACGCTGTAACAGAAAGCAATCCAACTCCCTCATGGTCAGCCGCTTCTCGAAGCAACGAGCTGGGGGTAGATCTCTCTCTGCGGCAGGGGCCTCCCTCTGGAACAGCCTTCCTGCCTCCCTGAAACTTGAGGAGAACCACCTCCGGTTCCGGAAGCACCTCAAAACCTTCCTCTTTGCTTCTGCTTTCTCTCTCCCTCTCCCCTGCTGAACAGCTAATTAAATTCTTCACTAAACTGCACTGATCCTGCAACTTGACCACTCTAAACTGCCTTCGGTCCTGGTCCCAGTCACTGATCCCCTGGAACCCCTCTGCACTACGGGACTGTCTCTGTATCCCTACAGCCCCCCCCCTTCCCCAGCACTTGCTCTGCACTTACCTTGCACTTGCCACTAGCTGGCCCTTTTTTATTTATTACTTACGCCACTTACATTTACTGCACTTCCCCCCCTCCCCTTCCCCTTGCACTTTTCCCCCCTCCCACACCCCTGCACTTGCGCGATCTGAATGACACCTGGCCTAGTAGGATCGTTTGTTTTGTCTCCCCTTGTTCCTCCCCTCCCTGCCTCGTCGCGCCTTGAAACACCTGTGTATAGGCGCGTTACAAATACCATATCATATCATAATGGCCCTACAGAACAGGATGGTGTTAGACGTCATCCTGGCTGAGCGTGGTGGAGTATGTGAATTGGTGGGATCTGCTAGTTGTGTTTTCGTGCCTGACTCCTCCCCTACCATGTTAAAGGCGATACAAAATCTGCATGTCCTAAGTACGGAAGTACATGTTCCTGAGGGAAAGTGGCATCTTAGTGCTTGGTTCTGGGACTTTCTACGTTCATGGGGATGGAAGCTCTTTGCAGTCTTAGTAGTAATCCTTGGTGTTCTATTGTTCTGTTGTTGTTGCATACAATGTCTTCCTGCCATATGCTCGATGTTAGGGGAATGTTGTGCAAAAACTGTGGGTACATTAGGACCAAAAATACATGCACCGAGAAAATGACTAATGTTTTTGTAATGAAGATATCACTATCAAGGATCTAATGGCGATTGATATTTCTGAAGAATGTGATTCAGGATGTACGGACATTGGGGCATCGTTTTTTGAGTAAGGCCAATGGTTGAGTAATGCTCATGGCTTAGGCCAAAAGGAGGGTTTGTTAAACCGTAATCATATAATACCTCCTTATTGTGAATATTGGCCTAAGCCCATTCGCGTTACACAGAAAACTGATTTTTGTTAACTTCGCCGCCATTTTAAGAAGCATCCGCCATTTTGATTTCAACTCTTGTTCCATGTTCTAAAATGGTGGATTGTGTTTTCAATTTGCAGTCGAGCCGAATGACCTTTGAGTTTCCGTTAATGTTTAGGCTGACCGGGAGCAGACTGTTTGACTAAAGCAAAGAAACCTTGTGCTTCATATGAACTGCCATTCAAGTGTTGTCTGCGCTCACAAGCCTCATCCTTGTATGCTCAAAGAGACAATGGAAAACAAACTAAGATTGTGTGTTCTGGCTGAACTGCATTGTAGCGATTCGTGGAATAAGGCTTACAGTGGATCTGAGAACCAACAGCATCATTGTGATTTCATGGACATGTAAACTTGTTTAATCCTTTGTATAATATTGTAACATTTGTCATATGAACTAGGCACGAACTCTAGCCAGTGAATTATTAGCTTGGAGAGAGGCTGGACAATACTGTAAAATGGTATAAATATGTCTGTGTTTAGATGTCCAGCACTCTCACCCCTCACTGTGTCTGCTGGTACACACTGCAAGGTGTTGGGAGCCAGATAGCTATCTTTTTGTGGTTTCCTTCGTAACTGTACAGTAATAAAAGATACTTGTATCTTTTCAACCCGTGATTGGCGTATTTCATTTGTGGTACTAAGCCTCGATATTTCTTTGGTCTTTCATTCTCAGCTGGATGGGCAAGAGCCAGGAAAGCATAGGTTTTAGTGGGAAGATGGCCTCTTCTACAGTGAACCGACTGAGTCTATCCCAGGGGACTACAGAAGACTTGTAGTGCCTCTTGAAAGCAGACTCCATTTCCTACAGTTAGCCCATGAGATACCTTTGGCTGGTCACTTAAGCTTTAAGAAGACCAAGGAAAGGCTCTCTTTATATTTCTACTGGCCTACATAGTGGTCTGATGTAGATACATTCCGTAGGATTGCCAAATCTCTGGCAAGAGTGGAACCAAGAATGTGGCACCCTTGGTGCCTCTCCCAGTGGTGGCAGTTCCTTTTGAGAGGGTGGGAATCAACATTGTTGGTCCCTTAGATCCTCCCACATCTTCAGGAAACATGTTTATCCTGGTTGTAGTAGACCATGCTACTAGGTATCCTAAAGCCATACCTATGAGGACTGTTACAGCTCAGGCTGTGGCTAAAGCCCTACTTGGTATTTTTACCAGGGTAGGTTTTCCTAAGGATGTTATCTATGACAGGGGATCCAATTTTATGTCCCACTACATGCAGGCCATGTGGAAAAACTTACAAGTTCTCAACTGCCTACCATCTTCAGATAAATGGATAGGTGGAGAGGTTCAACCGTACAAGGAAGAACATTATAGGTGCTTTAGAGGAACCCCTTCGAAGAAAGTGGGACCTTCTACTTCCATGCCTTCTATTTGAAAATGGAGAAGTCCCTCAGGAGGGAGTTGGATTTAGTCCCTTTGAACTTCTTTATGGACATCCAGTCAGAGGCCCCTTGGCCCTGATTAAGGAAGTGTTGGAGAGTGTTCCTTCCCCAAGCCAGTGATAGTCACTGACAATGTGATAGGTCTCCAGAGGAGAATGTCACACATGATGGCAGAAGCATCAGATACTTAAAAGCAGGTCAGGCTCTGGTCAAACATTGGAATGACCACAAGGCCAACATGGGTGAGTTTACTCAAGACCAGCAAGTTTTAGTTATGGTACCTACAAGGCAGAGGGCCTTAAAGGACAAGTGGATAGGACCCTCCAAGGTTGTGGGTGAACTTTGAGAGGTCAACTATCTGGTGGACTTAGGCAATCCTAAGGAGGGTCCCAGAGTCTTTCACACCAACCGTTTAAAGGCTTATTGCTCTAGCTTCAGCCCAAGAGGAGGAGAAGAGTGAACCTCTACCTAACCTACTCGGAGGCCAGCCTTTAGATGAGAGAATAGAAGAAGTTAATCTCTCTTCTAATTTGACACCTGAACAACAAGAGAAATGCAAATTTCTGATAAATCAGTTTGCCTCCCTGTTTTCACTATCACCAAGCTTGACCCCTTGGGCCCAGCATGATATGCATACTGGTGACAGTTTACCTGTTGAAAGCAGAGGTTACAGGATGTCAGATCATGTAAAATCCCACATAAAGGAGGAGGTCAACAAGATGCTTGATCTCGAGGTAATAGAGCTGTCTACCAGTCCATGGTCTAGTCCAGTTGTTCTAGTACCAAAGACAGGATCCAAGGGTTTGAGATTCTGTGTGGACTATAGAGCTTTTAATACAGTCACCAAGACTGATGTCCACCCTTTACCAAGAACAGATGAACTGGTGGATAAACTTGGTTCAGCCAAGTACCTCAGTACATTTGATCTCATTTCAGGCTGTTGGCAAATAGCACTGACAGACCAAATTTACTGACCCAGCACACAATATCTTCCTATAGAGTGCTGGAGGGGTTGCTTTGCTTCCCCTGAGTCAAAACACTCATCTAACAGTAAAATGTTACCTTTTCCTACTTTAAATGGCTGGTGACAGTGGTTTAGATCAACTACTGTGATTTTTCCCGACCGCTAACAACGGTAGCTAAAACTCGGGTCAGCCATGTTTTTCAATATGGCGCCAAAGACCTATCTGTAAAAACACACTGGGAAGGCCACCAGGGGGCGCAGGCAAGATGGCTGCCTGAACTATCTGCTCCCCGCATGGCCCCGGGATAACAGCGCAGTAACAAAAGAAAAAGGAACACTATCCTCCTCAAACCTGGAAAAATAGCCACAGGAACTTTTAAGGATCCCAGCGACACCCTCCCGAACTCTGAGGGTGCACCAGAACTGGAGATATTGGACTCGGAGCAGCTGCGCCCCTCCCCCCCACCAGGCCGATGCCACGAACAAATGGAGGACACGGTGCACCGCCTTACAGCGGGTGATCCCCGAGCCGCAGCCAGCGATTTGACCTCGGACTCCGGGGAGCTTCCGGCAGCCTCGGCGGAGATCCAGGGAGCCCCTCGAGGACTTAGACGGCATACACCCTGATCCCTGCGATCCGCGCGGCCTCAGAGGTGGGTCCATAGGAGTGAGCAGCGACCATATCGCGGGACGGCCGGTGACGGATCCGGGCATCGGACATTCAGGCACCGACGGGGTGTTGCTGTGTCCCCCCCCTTCCGGCAACTAATCGTGCCGGCCTGGGCCCCCTTCTCCTCATGAGCCCCTCTGCATCACAGAGCCGGCAAAAGACTTCGTGTAGGCCTGGGCCGACGCGGGAGGACGCCCGGGCCACCTCTAGCACACTAAAAGAGAAGGTGATAACACCCCATGAGTTGGAAAACAGCCCTAGCAAAATTCCAATACGCACCTGAGGAGTGAACAATGGATACCAGTGCCTCTTCCACATCGCCCCCTGATATGAACACTATGCAGAACAACATTCAAATAATCTTGGACAAAATCAGGGGCATGAGAACGGATATGGGGGCCAAGTTAGCTGACCTCACCACCAAAGTCTCCACACTTGAGGACCGAATGGAGGGGCTGGAGAACAATCAGGCATCCACGGACCTTCTAGAGACACAGATGGAGATGAAGTTCAGGGAGATGCAGAGACAGGAGAATGAACTTCGTCTCAAGGTGGACGATATGGAAAATGAGGAACGGAGAAGCAACTTGCGGATTTTTGGCTTGACCGAGATGGAAGGTGAAACCCAGGCCGGCCTTGAGAGTAAGGTACAGGAAATTTTCAGGATTGTACTGGGGACTGACTCTGGGGAGACCGTCCTGATCGTCAGGGTCCATCGAGCTGGTGGAGGTGGTAGGGGCCCACGCTCAGTCCTGGCACGGTTCCACTATTATAGGGACAAGGCGAGAATACTGGAAAGGGCGAGGACTCTAAAGAACATACAATATGACAACTCCAGGGTGGCAATCTATCAGGACCTGTCTGCTCTCACACTGCAAATGCGGAAAAAGTGTGGAGCAATCACCAGATGGCTGCAGGAAAAGGGAATCAGATACCGCTGGGGCCACCCATTCTATCTGGCGTTCGAATGGCAAGGGGAGAGTCACCAACTGGTGACGGAAGAAAACATCCTGAGGGCCACCAATGAGCTTGTTGGAACCCCACCAGAAACCTCGGGGACACAGTCTGGGACAGACATGGACCCAACCCGGACTAGCGGGGCCCTGGCACAAACCAGGGAAAACATAAAGTGAAAGACACGCGAAAATTTCAGAAAACCAGACACCCCTCTGCAGGCCATGGTGGGCCAGCGGGATCGTGAGGAGGGGGTGGGGGAATGGTGAAGAAAGTCGATGACCATTTTCACAGCGCAATTGTTTGCATGGTCCTCAGTGGCCCCCCCCGGGCTGGTGGTAACCGTATGTTAACTGTTGAAGCAGCCTCTGTTGGCTAGGTTTAAGTTTGGGTTTTGTTACAGAAAGCCTGAAGCCTGGCGCGGGGTTCATCGGAGAGGGATTGCCCTCTCTGGAGGCTCTATGGGTTTGGCCCCTGAGGTTGGGGTGCACCCCCCCGGCCTTGTTCCCAAAAGTTAATGTATGATGGGACTTGCAATATATGGGATGCAACCCAGTCTGCTGATGATGGGGGGGGGAACCGAATTGGGGACCCTAGATGGAGGCCTGAATCCTAACCAAAGTTTTGGGGGGGAAAAAGTCCTTTAGTAAAAGTAACGGAGGATGTGTTCCACATTGTTCATCATCCTGGGGCCTGGGTAGCGGCCCTGGTGGTTCGTCTTACCAACTCCGATGTATGTTGGGCGACGGAGACGAACGCCTCACGAAACGGGTAAGGGAAACGGGGATCAGGGGAAGGGAGGGGGGAGGGTCAAGGGAAACAGGGACACCACACCATGGGACTGGGGCTCAAACACGCGAATGACACGGGGGGAACCCACGGAAACTTTAAGGGGCAAAGACAATATTGATTATGGCTGAGGGACGGATTGGTTCACTCAATGTTAAGGGCCTAAACTCACAAAGCAAGCGGTCCCTTACTAGCAACATGTTCCGTAAACACAAATTGACAGTCCTTTTCATACAAGGAACTCACTACAGGAGGGGGGCAGAGTCAACGATAAAGGGAAAAGAAATAGGTAGCAATTTCTGGGCCTCACACAAATCCTCAAAGAAGGAGGGGGTAGGTATCATCCTGGGCAAATCATTGCACCTTACCGACATTGAAACCAAAAGGGGCTTTGGGGGTAGATTTCTGGGGATCAAGGGCTGGTCCCAGGGTATGCGTGCCACATTTGCTACCTTGTACGCGCCCAATGTTGGTCAAATTAAGTTTATTCGTAAGGTCCTTAGAGTCATGGATGAATGGGCAGAAGGCGCTAAGATTTTGGGTGGGGATTTCAATCTTATCGCCGACCCCCGACTGGACTGGTGGTCTGCCAGGGGGGTAGGGCCGAAAGCCCCCACAAAAGATAACCTAGCTATGAGGGACCTGTTACGGGAATACTACTGTGTGGATGTATGGCGGAAATGCTGGCAGACCCCGGGGGGAGGCTACACGTTCTTCTCCCCTCCTCATCAAACATATACCAGAATTAATCTACTTTTGATATCGGAAGAGGGAGGCGGAGAGGTCGGTAGCCCCATGGTTGAATCAGTGACTTGGTCAGACCATGAACTTCTAACCATGGACTGGTGACTGCAGGATGCCCCAAAGTCATACAGGTGGCGCTGTAATGACACTCTAATGAGGGACCAAGTGTTTAGGGAATTCCTACGGAAGGAAATGGAAGCCTTTTTTGAAATTAATGACACTGGGGAGGTCCAGATGGCCACTGTCTGGGAGGCGGCAAAGGCCACGTTCAGGGGTCTCCTTATCGCAGAAGGCACCAATAAGAAAAGGGAGAGGGCGCTAATAGAATCTAAACTCCGCGGGGAACTATGGGAGATGAGGGCACAGCTCACTAGTGGCAACATAGACCGAGAAAAACTCCTGGGTGAAATGAGAGAAAAGAGACAGGCCCTGCACACACTCCTAATGGGTGAAGTGGTAAAGAAAATGAGATACACAAAACAGCGATATTACGAGAGGGGGGATAGGGTGGGAACTTTCTTGGCCCATAGGCTGAGGGGAAGCAGAGCTGCTAGGCGGATAGAGTGGGTTAAAGATGGGACAGGCAACATCCAGACCTCAACTAAATATATAGCTGAATCTTTTGCAAGTTTTTACAAAGAGCTTTATGCCAAACAAAAGGACAAATCATCAGAAGATATTCAGAGATATCTTGAAGACCATCCCCTGCCCAGGCTTACAGACCCCAAGAGGGAGGCCCTGGAAAGGGACATAACGGAGGAAGAGGTGGAGGGGGCTATCAAAAAACGGAAGGTAGGCAAGACACCGGGGTAGATGGCTACACAGCCAATTTTAACAAACAATACCAATCGGTACTAATAAAACCGCTGACCAAACTCTTTAATCAAATCAGAACCTCGGAACCCATCCCACCGACATTCCTGCAGGCCATGATCACAGTGATTCCTAAGCCAGGCAAAGATCCGGTGGAGTGCGGTTCGTACAGACCCATCTCACTTTTGAACATGGATGCAAAGATCTTTACTAGGATCCTGGCAACATGCCTAGAAAAATGCCTTCCCAGACTAATCCACCCCGATCAGATCGGCTTTGTGTTGGACAGACAGGGGGCAGATAGCATGCGTAAAACACTGCATATATTGAGCTCAAGAGGAGTCAGAATGGAAGGTGCTCTTCTCCTGTCCCTAGACGCAGAGAAGGTGTTCGATAGGATGAGCTGGGCCTTTATGGAGGAGGTCATGTCATCCCTAGGGATGGGACCTAAATGGCGAGGATGGATTTCGGCTCTATACTCTCATCCCTCTGCAAAAGTGGTAGTTAATGGAAGCGAGTCTGAAGCCCTTCCACTGGGAAGGGGTACAAGGCAGGGGTGCCCGCTATCCCCCCTCATATACGCGCTAGTGATGGAACCCTGGGCCGTAGCCATCAGAGGAAACGATAAGATCCAGGGCATTAAAATGGGAGATACCAACTATAAAGTTACCCTCTTTGCCGATGATCTCCCATTTTGTAAACAACCCGGGGGATTTTGTCACCTGGGGATTCAAATTCAAACAGACCTGCGGACCTCTTCAAGGTGAATTACCCCCCTCTTTGGTCAGCGATCAGACGAGACCTTGAACGCTGGGCAAAATCCGGCCTCTCATGGATGGCACGCCTTAATTCCATAAAGATGGTGGTCCTCCCCAAATTTCTATACTTATTCCAAATGCTCCCAACCCAGATACCAAAGCCCTTCCTCCTAGAGATCAAGCGGACCCTTCTCCGCTACCTCTGGGCGGGAAAATACCATAGAATTGCCTATGACACCTTAGTAAGACCCAAGGACGAGGGCGGAGTTAACTTCCCAGACTTAGACACCTACTATAAGGCATCGCAGCTGCGAATCCTGGTGGATCACTTGGTGATGGGCCCAAAGAAGCAGTGGGTGGGCCTGGATAACTTGCTGTTTTCCCCGGTCACACTAGATGAATGGTTGTGGGTTCCCAGGGCGAGTATCCTGAGGAGAGTTTTGAACCATCCAGTACTGGGAGTGTTATGGACAATATGGAGGGAAGGGGGCTACCTTTGGTGGCTCAAAACGTGGCCTTCGCCCCTGAGCTGCAAATGGGCTCCCCCGCTCTGGGAGGGAATCAATGAGCCCCTAGCCTTCCAACAATGGTACGAGGCGGGCCTTTGTAGAGCTGGACAACTATGGTTGGGAGGGGTGTTTATATCATTAGGGGATCTGCAGTAGGCCTTGGGTCTCCCCAATCTCTCCCCCTTTCGTTACCTACAACTCAAAGGGGCCCTCACTGATAGCAGGTGGGGAGATACCCTTAGGCGTGATCTAACAGACTTTGAGAAGTTTCTTATCACACACAAAGGGACCAAAGGGGTAATATCACGGCTGTACAGCTTTTTATTGTTTACCACCCCACGGGAACCCTCATCCTTCCAAGTACAATGGGAGAAAGATCTGGGCACTCCCATCACCGAAAAGAGATGGACCAAGATATGTAGACAGGCCAATCGTTCCACGGCTGCACCCCAATACCGCCACCAGGCCCTTAAGCTCATCCACAGGTGGCACTATCCCCCGTAGAGGATAGCCAAGATGAGAAGGGGCTACGATCCACACTGTTGGAAATGTCACACTGAAAAAGGGGACTACATACATATGTGGTGGAAGTGTAGTGTGGTACAAACATTTTGGAATGAGGTCCTTTCCTGGATTAAAGAGGTAGACGGGATGGAAAGGACCTGGTCCCCCTTGTTGGTGTTGTTCGGCATTGAAGTGGAAGGGGGACCAATGGTGAAACATGACCACATGCTGCATGTGATGTTCGTAGCGGCAAGGTGTTGTTGGGCTCAAAAGTGGAAATTGCCTCAACCCCCAGGAGAGAGAGAGTGGGTCTCTAAGGTACGAGCAATCTATGACATGGAATACTTAACTCATTTGATAGACGAATCTAGGTCCAATATTGAGGGCCTGTTGCTTCCCTTCTTTGATAAATATGGAAGATCGGCATAAGACTCGAATGTTTCTGTCTAAAATAAACCTCCCCCGAGTGTGAAGGGACAGACTGATATGTCTTTGTGAAGATAACGTGTTGAACCCCGTGGTTATTATTATTTATTATCGTGCCATAGTGTGGGAGAGGGAGGGGGGAGGCAGTGGGTGGTGGGGAGGGAGTGGGAGGGAAAGGGGGGACATAAAAGTTGTGATTGTTCATGTTCACTTATTCAGCCAATTGTACTATTGAATTGCCTATGTTATAATCACAAAACCTTAATAAAAATTCAATTTTCAAAAAAAAAACAAAACACACTCTGGTCATCTGTTTTTGCCATTTCTTTTGGGAAAAGGCTTTCTTGTGTTTCCCTCTTCGCACCAAACCAGGTTTGGTCCCTTTGTTCATTGGCCTTTGGCAGGCTTCAGTGCGGAAGCCCACCTCTGGCGCCTGTGTGTCTGGGGTGGACAGGATATGAGGGAGGTGCCCAAAACTCCCTGTGCTAAGTCTCCTAGGAGACCTGAATGCACTCTGGTGTGATTGGCCGGCTGACTGTCCGGCAAGGACAGGCACCCCGCTGTGTGAGTGACAGCCAGACTGGAATGAATGGGGAAAACTGTTAAAACGATGGTCTCTGGGACTTGGAATTCAGAGTCAACCAATGGAACGAAAGGACCAAAGTTTAGCTGAAGGAAGAGGACTGCTGCAGCTCCTGGACGACTGGTGAAGCCCTGCTGCAGGTCCAAATTGCCTGAAACTCCAATCGACAGAGAAACACTTCAAGGTTAACTTCTTCCCTTGAGTTTGGTGGGAACAACCAACCCGTAAACCACCTGGACACCGTCCGTATCAGATCGGTATTTTCATCAGAGTTCTGTTGAAAACCGGATAGCCAGAGGGAAGGAAACCAGCTCATGGACTTTAAGGCGCTCACACCTTAAACCGATGTCTTGCTACAGCTTTTGCAGGAACCTCTCAACGTCCTCCTTCTTGTCCCCATGAATGACACCCAGGAACAGCGAGATCTGCTCGAACTGCCAGGAATAACTGCCTCAGCTACAGCTTTCTTCATTGACAAGGTACTGTGCAAACGGGGTCCAGAACTATTTTTGGCCATCAAGAAAGTGCGTGAAACTTTCCTCAACTTCAAAGGCTTGTCCTTCCCTAAACATTTGTCAAACTTTTCGCTTAGCCAAATTCTTCGAAACTCCGTGGCAAAGACTTAAACGTTCTCTACCAGAACTGTGCTAAACTATACAAAGACTCTGAACCATTGTCTTTGGCCCAGGCCTATGAGAAGAACTGCTGGTTGTATTTAACTGAAACCCTTTGCCCTCCCTATGAATGTATTTGGGCTGTCTATTCTTATAACCTTGTCTTTTTATCCCTTTAATAAGTATCTGAAGTGCCATTTTGCTCACACTTCACAGGAGCTAAACTTGTTCATTTACTTACCGGTTGGATTTTTGTGGTGCATTAGTGTGTGTTATTGAGCTGCTTATGCTAGTGTAATGTTTTCTAACTGACTGAGTAAATAAATGGATATTCTTTTACCAAGAAACCTTGAGTAAGTGTTTGTTTGAACCACTGTATTAGTTGGTCCTTTGCGTAACTTGTTCTACTGCTCACTTAAACTCTTAAGATAAGTCTGGCTGCTCAGCCATAGCTACCGCTTTACTGTGTAGTAGAGACTTGTACCAAAGGTGAAATTGTGCTTACACTTGTAGTCCTAATTGCCTGTAGTGTTCCCAAAGGGTACTGCAGGTGATTCTGCCTAACACACCTCAACCCATTTGCTCCACCAAGAACTTAGGCTGACTATATATATGACTACTTTTTATTAATATTGTTATTATCATTATTATTATTATTATTATTGTATTTATTGAGTGCATACCTAGCTTCAAGAAGTAACATTGCACTTTATAGAGGTGTACATCAATACAGATACATAACTGATTGCTTTACAGAGGTGTATATCATTACAGATGCATAATGGAACACTTTTCAGTGGTAAAACGAGAACAGATATACAGCCGGGATAGGATAAAGAGGGGGGCTGAGAAGAGGTCAGCTGGGAGGAGTGGGGAGGTTGAGGCAGGCAGCCGTGTGTAGGACACTTCTCAGGGGCTCAAGGGAGGCCTTCGAGAGATGCATTGCCCCCATCCAGGTGCGATAGGACCAGTGCTTGAACAGTGGATCTAAAGCTGTCCAGAGGGAGGAAGGGCTTGAATGTTCACAGAGAGAGAGCTGATAACAATCTGTCTGAGTTTTCTTAGCTATGTTTGTCTCAAAGGAGTGGTGTGTGTCGATGTGGAGCTTGGGGGACTTGGCGCAGGATGCAAGTTTGGGTGTGAAGCCCTCAGAGTTCATGATTGATAGCCAGGTCTTTATGTCTGGGTATTCGGTGTTGTTGGTGAGGTGTAGTTTTTTAGGCATTCGGAGGTCCTTGATGGAGTCGATCTTGAGGTATAGCTTTGTGTCATCAGTCCATTGGTGGATGTGGATGTTGTGTGTGGCTATGAGGGCTCCCAGCGGCTCCATGTATAGAGTGAATATCACTAGGGAGAGGATGGAACCTTACAGGACTCCACGGGTGATGGGTAGCATTGGCGATCTAGAGGAGACCATCTGAACAAACTGCTTGTGGTTGGCGAGGTAGCACTTGATCCAGCGTAGTACAAGGTTGATGATCCCTATGCACCAATGTAGGGTGTCCATAAGCGACTGGTGGTCTACTGTGCCTAAAGCTGCCGAGAGATTAAGTAGAACCAGGAGGCAGAGGTGGCCATCATTAAGGATGTTTAGGGTGTAGCCGACCACCTGTATGGTTACTGTCTCAATGCTGCATCTGGGTCTGAATCCAGATTGGTAGGTTTGGATAGGCCTGAAGCCCCGGCTATTTTGAATAAGACTATGGCCTCGACCCAAAAGTCTCCTAGCACAAGATATATTAAAGGATCTGTGGATCTCATACACTGTAAGGAATATCTCCTTGTTGAATAATCTGGAAAAAAGATTCAGAAGTATTGGCCTTCTGAGTCTTTCTGTCACTCCTGCAAGCATTTCCAGGGATGATTTATTCCTGGTTTGGCAAAACATTTTGGTCCGTAGAAGGGAATTACATGTAAGAGTAGAGTCCAAGAAACAGTCTGTTATCAAATACAATGATTATGGCTGTAGTGGGCTTAATATAACCTATGTACACTGGTTCACCAGCAAACGCAAGAGGAGAGTTTTGTACCTTTTCAGGGCAAGCCGTTTATTGTCACTAATCATTACGCATGATGGCAGGAATTTTTTGACACCGAAATAAACTGTTCAGTGCCCATGTAATGTTATTCCAACAGGCGATCTAACATACTTTTAGATTTTGTGTCCACTATTTTATTATATGATATGATAGGTTATTTATAACGCGTTTAATGCCCAGAGGTTTCTAAGCGTGGACCCGGGAATCAAACCTGTGTTGCTCCGTGTCGTCTTGCTTCCAAGGTGATCACGTTCCCGCTGAGCTATCCACCCGAGAGGTTGAGGTTTTTAATACCAATTCTAAGGAAGTGTATTTGCAGAACAGCCAAGAGGGCAATTAAATATTTTCATTTATTGCCAACAAGAAAGTCTGCTGCGGCTATGTATATGTTTTTAGAAACAATAATGCAGCTAATAGTGAGAAACTGTTAGAATGTTTAAGATCAAAAGAGGTTCATTGTTGGGAATTAAGGTAGGTGCAAGCATATGCATTTTTACAAATGGTTTTAATATTGTATTTGGTATACCTTATGTTTTGTATTTTTGTTATGCCTTTTATGTCTTTTATGAAGTGTTACTATGCTTCGAAATAAAGTTTGTTTTACTACTACCTAAAAAACAAGGGGTGAGAGGAAGTAACACGAGTTATGTCTGTGGTGCAGTTTACTGGGAAGAGAGTGAATTGTCTGTGTCAGAAATAGGAAATGGTTTCTACAAAATTATCTTTTTAGTTCAAAAACATTTGATGCTCTCAAGACCTATTCTGGATTTGAAGACACAGAACCGTTCTGCCAAGCTATTCAAAATTATGTCCTTCCCTCTCATTTCTTCCTGAGCTTTAAACAAAAAAAAACTCACAATCTCTATAGATCTCAAGGATGTTATTTCCTAATCCCAGTATGTCATCTTCACCTTACATGCATGTGATTCATGATGGGAAAACAACACTAGCAGTTGTGTGCCCTGTCATTCAGTCACAAAACAGGCCTTCAAGTGTTGGAAAAAGTGATAGACCTACTGGTAAGGCTTCTGAACTAAGATTAAAACACCCCCATCCTTACCTTGATTATGGTTCAATCCATTCCAAGTCTTTGTATCTGCTTAAAGAATATTCCCAGAGAGTGATTTGCTTTCTCTCAAGTGTTTTGAATTTAAAAATATCTTAACACTTGTTGGCACTATCTTTTTTACATTTGACAAAAGGATTTTTCAACCTTTTGAGAAAGCTGAGGATTTTCAACATTGTCAGATATTTCTCTCAGTGTTATTTATTTATTTATGTATTCATTCATTTATTAATATACAGGAAGAACAATGCTCTTTTGATACCAAACGAACATACACCAGATAGGAAATCAGATTTGACGGGAAACAGTGAGCTTCTTACAATGGAGTGAGTTTGAGTGACATTCTGACCAGGTTGTGGAGGGGAGTAAATGGAACAGTCACCAGAGACAATGCATAAGTAGACGCACATAAAGACAACCGACATTGCCCATTTTTAGGTGCCGGTAGGGGGTACGGCCAGCTGAGCTCAGGATGTGTCCATGATGGGTGAAATGCTATAGTGGAGGCAGAGGAAGTGAGGGACAGAGGCAGGTTAGAGGTGAGGATAAAATGTCAGCTACAGGAAGCTGAGAGGTAGGTTAAGAGGGTAACTCAGAGGCGAGAAGGTAGGATTTTAGTTTGTTTTTGAACAAATCCAGATGGACTGTTTCTGCCATGTCCAGGGGAAGAGAATTCCATGCAAGTGGAGCAATAAGAGTAAAAGAACAGAAGTGAGAGGAAGCCCAGGGAAGGAGAGGAGCCACACGGGTAGTTGAGGGTGCAGAGCAGAGATTACATGAAGGTTTTTAGAGTTTGATAGAGGAGGATAGATCCAGTGGTGCCTTACTGTTTATAGATTTGTGAACCAGGAGAAGACATTTTATCTGGCCCTTTTTGCATCGTCAGCCATCCAGCCTGGTTTCTGTACGAGGAAGTAGATGTGAAGTGAGGGAGTTCAAAGAGAGTCCAGGTAGCAAAGTTAATGATCTTGTCGAGAGGACAGAAAGCATAGTTGGGGAGACTAAAGAGGATGTGGGCACAGTAGTCCAGAATACAAGAGAGGTTAAGTGATGCTTGGCGGTGTTGAAATGAAGGAGGTGCCTGATTTCCCTAATATTTAGGAAGTTGAGGCAAGCTGCTGTTCTACTTTTGGAGATAAAAGTAGATAAGGTGTGAAAAGGGTCATACATGATGCCAGAGATTTCTAGCTGAAAAAGAGTAGGGGAGAGCGTACAGGCATGGCTACCACCATGCTCGTAATGAGGCCCATTTTCTTTCAAAAGGCACAGTCCGTCTGGTCCACCTTTGCCACAATAGTCATTTATAATCCCCCTATTCAAATCTTTTCTTGAATGACATATCCTTTTTGAACATCGATATTGCTACAACTGCTTGCTTGATAGCCCCTGTTCAAGCACCCTCAGTGCTCATTTATACACCCCGTTCTGCATTTTAATTTTGTGAGCTCTCTTACTGGGGTGGGTTTTTGCTTTTGTTAATAGGATTTAATTCCATTATGGAGTCTTTGTACTAACGCCATTTGGGTTGCTACTGTGATCACGTCTTACTCCCACTGAGAGTATAGCATGCTCGGCCCACATAGCTACAAAAGGCAAAGGAGGCATACTCATCGGGCGGCGTCTGTGTTACATTTATGATTGGGATCAGTCCAGGTTTAGTAGAAGTGTGAAGAGGAGTAGCCACTACTCATCCCTGTAATCCTGCAAAGCAGTAGTCATTTTGTCACAACAATGACTAATTCAGTTGAGTCTGGCTCTTGGCAGGGTCATCTTTCCTCCCAATCTCCTTGAACTATTTGAGATGGCCATGCACCTTACACATCCCCTCTCATGATCTGATTGTCAGTGTAGCTGCAGAAAGAGAGAGTTTGATTCTCAAAGGTCTGTTGGTTGCCCTCACTGTGGATATCAAACAATACACCGTTCCATTAAATTCAAACACGTTTAACCATTAATGGAAATGTTATTCATTTGTTGCCCTGGTAATGGCGTTTTTTGTGAATCTCCAAGTTTCCTTGATTTTTGACAGGATAGCTTGAGGTTTTCTTTGGCAATATCTTCTTTGGTGGTGCAACCTTCTGCCATTAGAGCTTCCAGTGGAATATTAGTATGGTTGAGGTCTATGGAGTGCACATTTCGAGGGCAGATGAGCTGAAATGTATCGCCATCATAATATTGTTTTTTTGTCACAATTACCTCTGATGATTGTCTAGGGAATTGGGGACGGTGGTCTGCTCTGCACCTTTCTGCTTAGCTGCATTTCTGAACCCTTACGATCTGCTTGCCTCACAGTGTCCTCCCCCTGTGATTTGTAAAGCGCTCTCTTCTTTCTCATTGCCAAGCACACACTGAACCAATAACCTAATAATAATAATAATAATAATAATAATAATAATAAACAGTCTTTCGAATCCTCTACGCCGATGGCTTGATCTTACTAGACCAAACACAGATCGGCCTTCAACGCCAGCTTAACAACCTGGCGCAATATATGGAGGACAACAACCTTGAAATAAGACGAAAATACTGATCTTGGAAAAACAACCTAAAAAAGAGAAAGAAGAAGGCACACTGGACCCTCAACAGCATAAAAATAGAAGTTGTCTCCCACTTCAAATACCTGGGAATTCTCGTCGACTGCTCAGGAAAGGAGGCAAAGATGCAGCAGGCGTTGTGGGACAAAACAATAAATCTAACAGCCCAAACACGAGTGATCGATACAAAATATGGAAGATTCTCCTTGATCCCAGCTATCCAATTTTACAAAACCAAAGTAGTCCCTTCTTTGGTCTATGGAATGGAGGCTACTCTGAACATCCTGGCCACATTGTGGCTAAAGCCCGAGGGTCATCTATGGAAATCAGTCTTGGGCATTCCAAAGTCAACCTCGATGGTGGTGATCAGGCACAAACTCGTCAACCTCGATGGTGGTGATCAGGCACAAACTCGGTCTCTTATCTCTGACAGCATCAGTAGAGCAAAGTCGCATGCAGCTGCTCAGAAAAATTCTAACTCCTGACAGTTTGCCAGTATACCACGTTATCGCTGATGAAATCAAAAGTGGCTGCTGCAAAGCACTAAACCGGTGAGTGAACATACTAAAGAGCAAACTGGCCGAAATAGCCTGCACACAAGAAGACCTTATCTGAAACCCCCAAAGAGTCAAAATTAAAATGGAAAATCAGGACTGGATCGCCACGCGTGAGAAAGCAGCAGCAAACAGACTACTAGACCATCTGTCCTTGACTACGAATAAACTAAAAGTGCCTTTGGCATATTGCACTAAATTTCCAGACAAGCCACTCCGGAAAGTTTTCAAGGGAGCACGCTTGAACTTGTTACTAATGCAGGAAATTCGCGCAATCAGGGCAGTTATGCCCTCTGACAAATGCAGACTGTGCGAAGACCCCCAAAACGAGAATCAATAAAACATCTCCTCATGACGTGTCCAAAAACAAGACAGTATCGAGTGGCATTTTTGACACCACTTTTTGCGTACTCAACTCTAACTGAAGAAGAAGTATGGTGGAATCGTCTAAAGGCAGGGGAAAAAACAAGATGGACGATAGCGAATGTCAAGATCCTAGAAGTAGCAATGAAATTGATAAAAGCCCTCTCTTTGTAGTGACCTGGGGCTCGCTGGGTTAAAGAAATGAACAAATGAAACATTTCCTCAACCGACAGAAATTATGACACATCAACCACGAGAACTTTCAAACAAACAAAGGTAATTTCTTTTCGTACAAACTTGATGATCTTGTAAAAATCTTATTGATTATAGACAAGCTAATAAAAAAAGAATGAATAATAATAATAATAATAATAATAATAATAATAATAATAATAATAATAATAATAATGCATTTTTCATTAAGGGGAGTCTCCTTTCATTTCATCTAAGGAACTTAATCTTCCAACCATAGTAGCTCGGAATCACTTCTTGGAAGTGGGTTGAGTTTTCTGAATTTTTTTATACAAAACTTCTGTATTTAGATGTTTTCAATTCCTGCTTGTTATGTTTGATCCTTGCTAAAAATTCGAAAAGGTCTCTACAGCTACATTGAATGAGTGGTTTTGGCAAACCATTCGGATTAAATACAAGAAACACTGCGTTGCCTATCCTAAAGTTGTTCAAACTCAATCAGCTTGAGGTGTTGTTAACTCCTGGGTCGGGGTGTGTGTTAATATCTGAGACAACGTATGCTGACATGTGGGCCTCCTCTTTTATGTTTGAAAAAATTACGATTCGGAGTGGCCTTTTTTTTTTAATATGAAGAATTTAAAAATGGCCGTGTTCAATACACTTCCTTGGTGTGTAATATTGTGTACATTTTAAATAGAAGTGTTTCAGCATGCATTTTCTCTCTAGTTGTTTCAGTCCAAGCCTGGATGATTGGTACACACTCATTTTGTCAGGACTGGAAGGTGGAAGAGTGATCAGGAGGTAATTACTTATTCTGGCATTGTGTTGTTGCAGGTAAATGTCCCAGAGCTTGTGAAACCTGTGGGAACCAGCTCTCAGCATGATTCTCTGCCTGCAGATTGATTTCACTCGACAGACCAGGGAATCTGCTCTGTGCATTTCACCAATCGCTGCATGGAAAGGAACAGCAACTCAGCCCACGTCAGATTGTGATGTAGGCAGAGAGTCTGGAAACCATATGGATTTCACTTGTTTTGTATTCCAGAAAAACACAAGCAGAGTCATTAGGGATCTTAAAATGAGGACTAGCATGTTTCTCAGGGCAACTGCTATTACTGATCACAACTGTGAAGCCGACAATAATTCTGTTAATCACAGTGTATTTTCCACCTGGGGTAGATAGTAACAGAAGACACCAGAGACCACCAATATTCATATGGCATTAACTGCCCGAGAAAGAAATAATCAACATTAGGTGTAGTAGACCAAGGAAGCATTTGTGGATGATATTTGGGTCTTTCCCTGGTCTGATTACCCTCTCCTTTACCACTGCCTGGTGGTGATGATGTGGTCAGAAGAGGTCTCCAGAGGTGGACGCCTCATGTTGTCAGGATTGGAATGAGGAAGAGTAGGACTCAGAGTAATGAGATAATTGGTCAATCATTGCAGCATTCACTGTCAGCTCTTTCCAGAAAGTCTCTTGAAATATAGAGTCCTTGTATTGCGACACATTCTATTGCGATATATAAACGCTTCATCACTTATAATGGAGCATAGGGCACCTGCAAGTATAGAGCGGCTGGTTGTCGCAGGTTACTTTAACTGCCTGTTTGAACCCGACGCCCAGTGGTTAGGAGGTAACAGCCAGTAGAGAATGAGATATGGGGTACTCCCGAATTATGGACGGCTCCATAGCTGAATTACCCAATGGGTAGAAAGGTAGCTGGTATTTTACAAAAATATGGACTCAGGGCATGTAATGGTTGGGCTAGAGGGGATATCCCGGCAATAAGTATGTATAGGCAAGGCTAGTGCAGACGTATATTGATTATATTTTGGTAGATCTCATGTCTTGCCATAGGGCACTTCTGTTTGAAATGATAGTGAGACCAGAGAGTGATCACAATCCCTTAAGACTCATATATTATGTTTTGGAGTGCTTGGGGGAGGTAAGTGATTTACCGTCTATGGCAAAATTAATTCAGCAAATAGTAGTGTTGAAATCTGTTAAATGATAACTATTGAATACGGAATCTATTTTGCTGATTGTATATTCTGACCTGTTACCCACCATGCGTACATTGGTGAGTGCTAGCTGGGATTCTAATCATTTGCTTTTTTATGATCAAGTAGTGCTTATTGTTATCGTGCATGTTACCCGGCATAACAATCCACGAACCTTACCCTTTAATAAACTTAGATGGTTTGATAAAGACTAAGGACCTAATTTTCAGAAGCGTTTTATAATAGCAAAACCCAACTGGAAAACGCTCTGTGACTAAGGGCCTTAGAGCGGCAACAGTGGAATTACTTATGGCACTTAAAAATCTGAACAGAAGAAATTGGGATGCTATCAAAAGTAAGTCATTGCTAGCTAGGAAGAAAGAGCAGCAGCAAGAGAAGCAATAGCAAGCCCTGAAATTGTTGGTGCAATCGCATAATCAGTGGGATTTCTGGAGATTGGTTGCTCAAGGCACGACTTCTGGTATTCAGCCTACTCTACTATCAGGTCAGGAAAGGCTAATCCATTTTAGCTCTCTGTTCTTTGCAGATATGCCGGGTGAAGGTAAGATGGATAGACAGGTAAATCCTGCTATCCAGCCAGTGCCAAAGCTGGGCCAGGATAGCATTGTTTTGGAGCCCTTGAAATTTACAGGAGGGGAGATAAAGCTTGCTCTAGGTCAACGCAAATCAAATAAATCGCTGGGCCTCGATTTTTGCCTTTTGATCGCTTTAAGGAGGAGCAGTAGATATGGGAACCCTTTTTGACTATGTTTTTTTTTTTAATGAAGTAAGTGCCACAAATAAAATTCCCAGAAGCTGGCAGGGGTTGATTTTCCATCCAATATTTAAAAAGGGGATCCAAGCGTCCCTGCTAAATACAGGACCATATTTTTATTGAGTTCTCTCTCTAAGCTATACCCCAAAGTTCTGACCTTAAGGCTCGAGGCATGGTGTCTTGATAAGAGAGTGTTATCCCCCGCACAGGCAGGGTTTAGAAAAGCTACATCGACGATAGATCAATAGATTATCCCTGCTTCCGGATACATATGTGCAGTTTAAGAGGATGCCATTCTATGTCACCTTTATCGATCGATTGCCATGCTGCATTTGATTCTATTTCAAAGCCCCAATTATGTGCTTTGGTAGAGCCTATAGGAGTTCTGGCAATGTTAATTCTTGCAATGTCTAAATTATATAAGGACAACTTTGCAGTGGTGCATTGGAGCTTGGCTGGGGAGTGTACGCCCCAGTTTCCAATCCAAAAAGGGGTTAGACAAGGGTGTGTTATAGCAACTCTTTCATTTGATGTATTTATTAATGATATTGCAGCTGCAATAAGTAGTCTGGAAGTTGATGTGTTGTTGTAGGGTGGTAGAAAATGGGGCATCCTTCTTTATGCTAATGATGCTATTTTGGTGTCTAAAACTCCTTCTGGTCTGCTAAAATAACGGACTCCTTTTTTTAACTATGGCAGGGACAAACTTTTAAAAATCAATATCACGAAATCAAAAGCAATAACTTTTACCCTGAAAAACTATCATAATAGTGAATTGGATACATTTTGTATAGGTAATCTTAATTTGGAACAGGTTGAGAGCTATAATTATCTTGAGTTGTTGGTTCGACATAACTGCAGCTGGGGCAGACAGGTAGAGAACAGTTAAATGAAGCTGACTAGGCGGGGTATGGAGGTGATTAGTTTTAGCAATCAGTATGGTCAGAGAAGTATTGCTCCTGCTATGCAAATGTATAGAATGCCGGCAGTCCCAGCTGCAGTGTTTAATGCTGAGTTGTGGGGTTGCTCGGATGTACATATGCTGGGCTTGTAGGAAAATAAGATACTGAAGCGCATCCTTAACCACACAAACAGCGCGCCTAATCTACCCATTAAACTGGAGTTGAGTTGGCATGGGTTGGAACACCTAATAAAATTGTGTCCATTATTTTAGTGGCTAAGATTATGGAATACTAGCGAACTTGTAGTTTTTTTGGGAGGGAATGAATGATCTAGTATGCCAGAAAGATGTATTACATCTTCTGTGGTTTCCGATACGTTAAATATATGGCCTTAGTGCTGAATCTTCCATCATTGTGGAGTGATCCTCTTTGGTTGGGCCATAGTTACCAATAGTTTGTAAGAGAGGCCAATGATACTTGGTTTATTAGTAAGCTGTGTAAACAATCATCTGGAAAAAAGGTTGTGTTAGAGCTTATAGAATTTGATTGATCCATATTTGGATTTTCCATGTAAAAAGATGGAGAAGACCTTAATGATTACGTTCAGGTTAGGAATACTACCTGTTGATCAATTTACTGCTCAATGGAATAAGGAATGTGTGGATGAATGTTCTTTTTGTATTACTATGGTGGAGGATGTTAAACACTTTATTTGTACCTGTCCTTTATATATTTCCTTAATCAGATGTATTTTAAGACCGTTATTCATTCAGTGGCAAACAAGAACTGCTGAGGAAGTTTATAGGTTTCTGAAAACAACTATGGATGGAAATTGTGTTTCCGGCTTAATTATGTATTTAGGCTCAGCTTGGGCCATCCAAGCGACATTTTTGAGTTCTTTAGTATGAAGTACTGTGTTTTCTGTGTACTGTATATGTTTTTACTGATTTTATTATGTATTTTTACAACTGATGTTGTATGTGTTTTTACTTTTAAGGCTAATTCTGAACAATGAATAAAGTGAAAATATCATAGACAACCCTAGCTTGGAGATGTCTATCTTGGAATCAGCTTCAGAAACCCCACCTTCCTAAGTAGTTTCAACATAACATTCTCCTTTCCTAGGCCAAGAAACATTCATGCATTTATCTTGTTTTAAACTCGGGCAATACACCTTTGTGATGTAATTTACCTCTAAAATGAGCTACTTGATCTCTCTTTGCATTTTCACAGAGTAACTAAAAATGACAGGCTGATGTGTTCTTACATTTATTGAAAAATTGGTCTCTTCAAGTCATGTTCTCAGCCACTGATAAATTAAGGAGAGAGGCCTAGTGCTGTTGCCATCTTTACATCTGAGGTTCACAAACATGGCTTCTTCAACACAAGTTTAATTAATAAATTAGCAGTACAAATAGAGTGAGATCAAACGCACAGGGATATTCTCTAACACCAGTCAAAATTGCTAAATATCTCCTTTGCTTCGGTTTGCTTTCTCATGCATTTATTCAAAGTTTGCCTTTGGCAGTTTATCTAAAATGAGCTCCAAAGTAATGTAGGCAGTGGCACTTTACATAGGGATTCTGTGGGAAGCTTTAAATCATATTGACAGCCATTAGTGCTGGCTGGGAGCAGAGGAAAACACATTTGGATGATTTGAGTAGTAGCGCAGAACTGAATGTCTACCCCCATACATAAGGAGTAATATTCCTATTACATCTCTTTTAACATATATACGAACTTTGGAATTTGTGATTAGGTGGCACATAAGTGCCACGTATAAGCCAAAACTATGCCATTCGAGTACAGCTAGGAGGGAGAGCACACGTGAGACGGGACGCATAGCTTGTAGGTGTTGTTTGGCATTCTTACGGCCATGCCCACACACATCCTCCCGATATCTCTTTGAGCTACCTCTATCAAGCTGTAACATGGTAATGGCATAATTGCAGCTGTGAATGTTACTGGAGTAATACAAATATCTCAACCAATTGAGCCTTCAGCAACTTGATTTATATTTCCTTGCCCAGAAGTACCATAAAAGAGCATTGACAACGCCAGCGGCTTTGATTCTGTTATAGGCATTTCCAGGCACTGCCATCATAGGTCCAGTTAATTGCATCCTATACTAGCAGTTACCATCTTCTGGACATTATGACAGTGCCTGGAACACGTCTTTCCAAGACCTAAACAAAAGCCAAACTTGTTGAAATTGTGATTGCTTGGTTTGATTGGGGTAGTCACCACCTGGTTTCCTACATATGTATTACGTTTTATATGTCTCCATGCAATCATGTATATAAACTTCATCGGGCACGGAAAAGACAGACATGGTTTAATAGTATTTATGGTGTAAAGGTCAAAGGTTTGCAAATTAACAAGACACGTTTTGATATTTAGCGATGCATCAGTATAACATACACTTTGCTTCAGTGGACGTGCAAATAGCACTATCTCAGAAATGTTCCTAGTATAAAACAAGCAATCAATTCTAGGGATGTGTGCATCAGGGCAAAGGACTGATACTAGGACAAGCCTTGCCCTCTCGCCAAAACCGAACTGGAAGAATATGGGTGCTATAACAGAAACGTTGCACTACTCCGAGTGGAATGAGCAATGGGGCAGACATTGCTGTAGTGAGAAAAAAACACATTCATCCAATGCATTGTTGTACCTTGTCAAGGGACATCAGGCCTCAGTAGAAACGTGTGAGGAACGTGGCGTGGTCATGTGATATGTAGACGCCCCCCACCAAAAACCACCAACCATTTTCTGAGGGGGTGCAACAAATGGTTTGGAGCAGTGGTAAAGTTCATGTCAGCACTGTGCAGAAAAACATTTGCTGCAACGTCTGCGTGCATTCCGCTCTTGCAGTGAACATTCATAGCAAAACACACCACTTTTAATACTTAAAGAAACAGGTGATGTGTCACGACATATCCATATCATTTAAAAGTGGTGCTTTTGCAAGGAACGGTCGCGGCCACAGAGGAAGCACACACAACACGTCCGGCAACCTAACACAGAGAAGAATATGAATACAGCATGAACAACGCCTGGAAAGGAAAACAAGTATGTGTACTAAGGTCCTAAACCTGTACAGCCTTTGCATCGGACTCGCCCTCATACCGCCATGTACACAGTCTGTTCCATCCAGCAGTGCTCTGTTGCCTGTCTACCATGCTGTCCCAGTGAATCCCATGTGTCCCTCCAAGCCGTGTGTGCAACTGTTCTGGTCCGGATGCGCCGCGCGGCCACCCATAGTTCAGGTGGGCGTGAAACGCAGCCAAAAAGCTTCCCAAATGGAATCTGATGGAGCAATGTCAATGTTGCGAGTGAGTAAGAATAATAACACACATTATTTTCTGTGTCTGTCTTCTATATTTAAATACTTACATGTGGCATTTTGTAAGCTCATTCCAAATTGCATTGTGGAACTTGTCATTCAATGAAGATGGGGCAAAAGAAGCTAAATAATTTCCTTAGCCTTCAGTAAAGTCTAATGGCAGTCATACGATTTCGTGTACTTTTCACAGCATCTCTCTAAAAGTATATACGTGAAATGCAAACATGAACGTACATTGAAAACAACTTCACCTGAAAAGACACGTAGACATGTGCTGTGCAGACTGGTCAGTAATACTGCTACAAATCCTAAAATGTGTTCTCATCATTAAGCATACATTACAACGTCTACCGTTAATATTAAGACACTCTGAAACTACATAGAGCAAAGCTAATGTGCTGCATTTTTAATTACGAGTTTGGCAGTGTGGGTGTAATTCCGTTACCGCCCCTTTATTTGGTGGTATCAGACTTACTGCCACGATTTCAACACTGCCGAATTTTGAGTATGAACTGGGCTGGAAGTGGGACATACTGAAGGTAAATCCTTCACTGAAATGTCAAAAAAGGGCAGCTTTACAACGTGGTATGACCGCTCAAGGTAAATCTGCCAAAGGTCCACCATCAGCCCTATGGACTCCATACATGGAGATTTACACCACCCTACCACCACTCGTAATCACATTGTAATCCCACAGGACCACAGGTCATTACAAGTTTGTCAGTAAGCGGTAAAAGTGGCAGTAACGGAATTACTACCACTTTTACCACAACGCTTAATTACAGACTTGTCGAATTACCTTTGGAAGAATCAACGCCAGTGGAATTACCACTGAGATCTGGCACAATTAGCGCTGGGGCTAAGTCCACCAGGCTAATTATTGCCTGAATCAGAAATGGTATTTCCGCCGCATTCCAAGTTGAAAAACAGCTGAATTATCACTGAAAATCAGATGTAATTCAAACAAAAACACAGGGCAGTTACTCCATCAAAAAGGTGGAGGTAAATGCACAAAGGAGATGGAAATCAAGTCACAGGTGCACCCAATCCACTCAGGAGGAAAATATATGGCCCACACTTTACGCAAACACACATCCAAGCAACATGCAGCTACAAGCAGAAGGCAATTATGGTGAAAGATTAAAAGAATATCAAGGCTTAATACCACATAATAGGAATACACCAGCCACGAGTACTAATGTACAATTACACTTTATTTTAACAGACAGCTGTCTGGCTCTCAACACTCCGCAATGTGTGCAAGCAGACACCGTGAGATGAGAGAGTGCTGAACATTCCAAAAACATGAGTATTTATACATTTATCTCACAATCCCGGACGCATCGTCCAGCCCCTCTTCGTGTAACACATTTACCTAGGGTACATAGCCTTTCCACAAAACTAATTCATGTTAAAACATCCTTGAATAGCTGTTTTTTTTCCTGTTAAACACTTCATATGTTGTTCAAACATTGGACACCAAGGTAACAGTCCTTATTTCATTTACTTATATTTGTCTACCATTTGTTCTTAAGTTTAAAGTCAGCTTAGTTTCAAGGAGCAAAAACAAAGATTTCTGCAAAAGCACATGTTCAGCTATTCATCATTCTGGTTCGCTATTTGAACAGGAAGACACTGTTGGTACAGATGGCATCTAAATTACTGATTAGCACGTCTCTTGTTTAGCTCCAAGGTCTCCTTAGTTCATGACAAACAATCCACCTTAGCAGCTTCAGCATGTTTATCTACGTTGACACAGTACAAAGTTCATTTTGCTCTGCTGAAGCCGAAAACACAAATTCTAACATGGGACAGAAAGCAGGAGTTAATCAAAATGGCGGATACCTTAAAATGGCAGCGTAGTCAGCCTATTTCAGGTTCATTCAAATGCGATTTACAGTGCGATGCGAATGTGCTTGGGTCAATGTTTATTATCAGACGGTATTCATGCAAAATATCCTTTACAAAGCCTCCTTTTGGCCTAAGCCAAGAGCAATATGCAAACATTAGCATTATCCGAAAACCATGTATCATCGTCAGAATATCCTGAATCGAAATCCTCAAAAACATTGATCACCATTAAGTCCTTTATAGCGATATCCTGAATTACAAAGACATTAGTAATCTTTCCGGGCATATGTGTCTTAGTTTCTAGTTTACCAACCGCTTGTGCGCAACTTCCCCCTATCATAAAACAAATGACAGGAAGACACTGAATCCAACGGCGGCAACACAGTACAATGCCAAGGATCACCATTAGAACTGCAAAGATTTTCCAGCCCCAAGATCGTAACAAGTCCCAGAACCATGTGCCGATATCCCAGTTTCCCTCTGGATCATGTACTTCAGCACTTAAGGTGTGCAATTTCTTAATTGCCTTAAATATGGTGGGGGAGGAATCGGGCCAAAAACACAACACAAATATCCCACCATTTTGTACACCCCACCACGCTCAGCTAGAATGATGTCTAGCACCATCCTATTTTGAATAGCCACTAATCTAATAGCCTTTTGCTGTAGTGTCATGTTATATAGGATGCCAGTGGTTTCATTGATGGTTTTCTCTAAAACCCTCGTCAATTTTCTAATATCTTGGGAGTTTAATATCTGTTCCCAAAATGGCACAAAGGATCTAGCAACGTCATCCAGAATCTGTGAGGGAGTGTCATCATCCTCATCCCGCCTGGGACGAGTTCTAGAAACTTCAGCAGTGGTGGCAACTCATACACCTGGTAATAGTATAGCTAAATAACAAGTACCGTCCCAATCTCTTGGCAACCAAGAATATGCCTCATTACTGCAAACAAAGTAAAGGGGATCTCCTACATATAGAGGTATATCTTCACTAGTTAGCACTGCAACGTTCATACATCCCTCAAATGTACCCATTGTTTGGGAATCCTTTCTTCGTATGCAAAATGGAACATAGTTTTGACTATGGTTAACAGTACAGAATGGAGGCATGGCATCCCTATTACCAATTTGAGCCTTTTAAAAGGTCATCATTGATTGGAAAGGTCTGGAAAGTCTATTAGAAGGCCTAATAGAAGCAACACTTAACTTGTTCCTATTCACAATAGAGAACATCGTAAAAGTGCTAAAACTCGTTTTTCAAACTCATTGAGATCAGTCTCATCAAAATTCCCAGTGACACTATCGTTTCATCGGCCAAAGAATAATGCCCTAAGCGAAGCATAACAGGCAGTAGTTAGAGGGAGAGGATGTATATATCAACCCAATCCCTTTTCCCCATGTTGTGGCAGATGTGAACATATCCAACAATTGGTCTTATTCAGAATGGCAAGGGTTGCGTTCATGATCATCAAGAAGGTGTTGTTATGATAACTCCCTCTATGTTGGAGGTCTCGAGGACGAAGAGTGTGCGAATGCACATAAGGTGGAGACACAGTGGAGACACTTGTCGTTGGCAATAAAACATCAAACAGATATACACTCTCCAGATACCAAAACCCAAATGTCAATGTAATTACAGTACAAGCTGGTATTGTGATCAGTATTCAATTGGTCCTCGGGGACCATGACCCTTGATGGGCAGACTCATTATCAGCAAAATGATCAAGATCCTTTTTAGTATGAGTGGCCCCTAAAATAGGCATAGTTTCTCAGCATCCATTAAGAAGCCTCACTGTTAGGCTTTTGTAGTTCATCCGTGGGTGGCACTTGACCACGGGGCCTATCTTGATTGAAGGTAAACTTGACAGTCCCTGCCTCTTATTGTATGCAGCATAGGAATGACGGGGGACTGGTTCAACAGTGGTTTCTTGTGGGTTTCTTGTGGGCACATAATCCTAGCTGTACTTACCTATTCTATTACATTAATGTAATGTCAGCAAACTCTAAATCTAAATCCTGTTCCGTGGTCGCAGATTGTACCTTACAATTCCAGGTACAGAATGGTCGATGAACAAAGCGTTGTCGTTTCCTGAAGAAGATGAAGAAGCAGAAACAAGAATGATCGTTGGTGAAGAAGAAAATGAAGAAGAAGCAATCTCCCCAGGCCCCACGGGCTCAGGAAGGACTTTTGAAGAAGAGTAACAATCTCCCCAGACCCCACGGGCTCAGGAAGGACTTTCGTGACACCCTTGGTGTCGATCAAAGCAGGCTAGTTGTGAGCGTTGGAATCATCAATTTCCTTCTCCTCCCCTTCATCATAGGGCAGAGGAAAAGGTATCCTCTTCACATGTGTTACGTGGATAGAGTGTTTCTTTCCAGTCACTTGTATTGCAGTTTGTGTAGCCAAAAGGATCTGATGTGGTCCTTTCCAACGAGTTGCAAGGCAGGAGCCCCAGTCAAAATTCCTCACCAGGATCCACTGACCAGGTCGGATTTGATGACCTGGACCCTCGCTTTTTACAGGGAGGGCTGCTCGTACCTGTTGGTGAATCAAACGCAAGTTTTGAGTCATGTGATCACAATAGTCATAGAAAAGCGGGTACTCAATTTCTTTCAACTGCTTGGGCCTCGGTGCATTCTATACATTGGCTGGTCTCCCCATGACAATCTCATAGGGGAAGCGCCCTGTCTTTGATTGTGCAGTAGTCTGCATTGATATTAAGGCTATTGGAAAGCATCAGGCCATTTCAGACTGCAGTGTGCACACACCTTGACTATTTTGTTCTTTACAATAGAGCATGTCTGGCCAAGTGGAACCGTTTATCAACCTGTCATCCCGCACATACTTGCAGGATAACAGCAGCAATAAAATGTGGACCATTATCAGACCAAATTACTCTCGGCAAGCCAAACCTAGGAAAATATTCCTTAAGCATGGCCTTTGCCGTTGACATTGCTGTGGCATCTTTCAATGGGAAAGCCTCAAACCATTTGCTAAAGGCACAGATCACAACTAGGACATATTTATAGTTTTGGCAACGTTCCATCTCAATAAATTCAAAATGGAAAACCTCAAAAGGCATGGAGGGAGGACCATATGGCCCTTCGGTGTCCATTTTCCCTTTCCAATGTTATGTTGCAAGCATATCATGCCACTCTGGACCAGACGTTCAGCAGTTTTCTGTATATAAGTGTTATACCAGACAGGATCTAACTGTTGACAAATCTTTTTGCCACATATGTGTGTTGGGCCATTAGCCATGGTGACCATAGAAGTGACATAGGCATTTGGTAGCATCCGTCTTTGCTTCTCATTATCCACCCAACAACCCTCATCATCTAGACCCCTTGGTCCCTCAGCCCACTGTTTAAATTCTTCTAGGGTAGCTTCACCCTGAATTTCTTTTATTCAGCTAATCCCTTTGTCCATCATACAAGTGTCACTAACCCATCTTTTTGTATCGAGCACGTACATCTTTGAGTGCAAATCAGTGGCAGTCTGTTTGGCTATTCTGTCAGCAAAAGCTTTCCCTTTTCCTACATCATCCGTCACTTTCTGGTGTGCGGCACACTTCATTATTGCTAGTTGCATAGGAAGAGAAAGTGCTGACAGCAACCGGACTATCAGAGAGCCATGTTGACATTTTGTTCCATGTGAAATCAAGAATCCTCTCTCAGCCCATAGTCGACCAAGTCCTTCAGAAATTTCACCAGCTCTGGTTAGCGCAATAATCTCTGTGGCTTACGCAGAATTATGCGGAATTCATTTAATTTCCACAACAGTGCTTAATGTGGTAATTGCATAAGCAGCGGTGGATGTACCATCCGGAAGTTTAAAACAGGAGCCATCACAGAATAGCTCCCCTTGCGGATTCTTTAAGGGTGTATCCATTAAATAAATTCTGCCCTTAGTTTCTTGTTCTGTAACAAAGAGGCAATCATGTGACATTTTATCACTGCAATCCTTCTCTTGTGGAGAAGGCAATAATTCAGCTGGATTCGATGAGCAACTTCTCTTAATTTGGATATGTGGATACAGCTCGTATCTTGTTAATCAAGCTGATGTGAGATGTTGCGTCTGTGTTCTATTTAATAGAAAACCATATTGTCACTTTGTTTTATGGATGGAGCAGCAGCAGCTACAGCTCTCAAACATCTTGGCAAAGTGCATGCAACAGGATCTAACGTGGAGGAAAAATAGCCATACGGCCTATTCTTGCCCCCCTGTTCCTGTGTCAAATCAGCCAAAGCACATCCATCACGTTCATTCACATACAAAACAAAGCCTTTTTGTAATTTGATGTGCCCAAAACTGGTGCTGGACACAGTGCAGCCTTAAGCAGATCAGCAGATCAAAAGCGTAATGGCAATCCATGTTCCACAGTAAAGCCAAAGAAATATCCTCCTTTGTCAGTGCCAACATAGGTTTTATCAACAAAGAAAAATTTGGGATCCACTGTCTACAATATGAGGCCAGGCCTATTAAAGCTCTGACCTCTTTCTGGGATTTGGAACAGACATATCAGCGATGCTTTGTATCATTTCAGGTGTCAGTCTTCTTCTCTCCTTCAACAGGAGATAGCCCAAATAGGCGACCTCCTGTTGACAATACTGAAAGTTCTTCAACAAAGCCTTATCCCCATGCTCTGCTTAATGAATAAGCAGCAATACTGTGCCCTCTTTGCAAGCAGCTTCAGAATCAGCAGCTAGAATTAGATCATCAACATAATGCAACAATGTGCAAGTGGAAGGTAACTCAGGCATATCAAGCTGTTCTTTCAATGCTCTACTGTAGATGCTTGGACTCTCAGTGTACCGTTGCGACACACAAGTGAATGTGAACAATCATCCCCCTAGGGTGAACGCTAACAAATATCTGCTATCAACATGCACAGGGATACTAAAGAAAGCATTTATCAAAATCCACAACAGTAAAATGTGTAGCCGTGGCTGGAATCATAGTCAGAATTGTGGTAACATCAGGCACAATTGGAAACTGTGGAGCAACAACCTTATTAATTGTGCACAAATCAATAATAAAAAGAAAAGAAATCGTATTATCCTCTTTCTTGTAAAATGGTAAAATCGGACTATTACACACACTCAATTTTTCTCAATCACACCTCGGTGTACGAAATCAGAAATAACACTTTTCAAAGCCTGTTCACCTTCAACCAAAATCTTATACTGCGGAATACGCGGCAATTTAGCTCCTGGTTTCAACACAATTTTAATGGGTTCAATTTGTAAAATCCCAACGTCATCATCATTAACTGCCCATAAACATGTCGGAACCTTATTCAATTTAATTGGTAAAGGCATAGACTAAAATTGTGGAAGAGAAGTTTGTGGGGGTGAAATTGTTAAGTACACTCTACCTGGAGAATGGTAAATCACAGCATTCAATTTCTTTAATAAATTCAATCCCAGCTAATTTTCACCACAATTTGACGTCAGTGAAATGGACAAGAATAAGTGAATGGTCCCAGTGAAATTGGTACCGGCAGAGGGAACGGACTTCCCACTAGCGTACCAGAGAACCCTACAGAAATGTTGTTCTGCCCTGAAAGTGGAATATCTGGAACCCGTGAATGATCAAAAGAACACTTCTGTGCTCCTGCATCTATCAAAAAGATATGCTCCCTATTCCCCACCTTCATTTCAATTTAGGGCCCTTACTGATCGACGGGAATAGTTATCGGTTCCAGACCCTGCTTCGGGCTGTCCTAACGGAACAGTATATCGTCAGATCCAAAATCCTCACAAAAGTAGACATTCAAAGGATTATCAAAAATATTCCCACTAGTAACACTCTGTTGCTGATTATCTTGTGATGGTGTCTGTTGATTCTGTGCAGACTGACTTCTACCAGGACCCCCCATCCCAGAACAGCCTCTGGATCGTCTACCCATGGCGTCATGTGTGCTGTTTGATCTCTGCTGAAGGATCGGACATTGTGCTCGCCAATGAGCCTCCTGTCTACAATATGCACACTAGTTTATATGTACAGGACCCAGTTGTGCACCACCCTGTGGTGTAAATGGACCTCTGAACTGTGTATTCCAACCTCTGGCTCCGCTAGCTAGTTGCTGCAGTAATACTCTAGTTTTCAGATGTCCCGTCTTCTTTTCCACCTTCTCCTCCTGTGTATTAACCCTATTTTCATAGTACTGAGCCATGTGTAACACTTCAGATTGTGATTTCGCTTGCCATGCACGCTCAGAAGTCATGATCTGTGATTGGATTTCAGGCCATAATCCACGCACAAACGTATCAACGAATAGCCTCTTTCCTGGCTCTGTACTTAAGTCTTGACCACTAAAATCCAAAAATACTTGCTAAAATCTGTTAAAATACTCAGTTGCACCCTGTGACTTCAACTGCATGCCAGCCGTAAGTTTATCCAATATGATTCTTTTTTCAGGAACCAGAGTTTTCAATTTAGTCACTATTCTATCTGGCAACATCAGTATCACCTGTGGCGGTTTCTCACCAGCACTCCTTTCCCCATCTACTCGTACTAAGGCATCCCATGTATCACCCATCCCTGCCTGAACGTCTACAGTTCTAATCTGCTTCCACAAATCAGCAGGAAGGATCATGGGAAACAACAAATCTACATCACCCAGCGTGAAAACTGACGAATGCACAACAGATTCAATTTCTTTATAAAATCCTGTTGGATTCTTCCTAATATCTGGAATTGATTACCTAATGGTATTCACTTCCTGTCTAGAAAATGGGACATGGACAAACTGTGAGACATAATGTGCTTCAATAGTAGTGGCAGGTGTTCCTGCTGCAGCATTAGCTGGAATCTCTACTTTTGGAACAAATGTCAGAGGAAGCTCCCTCATTGGCAATTGTAAAGAAGGCAAATCCGAACGTCCATTAAGCATCAAGGCTAAATCAAGTGACAAAGTAGTCAAAGCAGTATCGGGTGAAAATGCTCTTTTATGAATAACCATAAAATCTGTGGGACAACATTCCTTTCTCTTCATAAATTCATCTTATAGATACTCTACCATCACCTGTAACACTTTCCTTTGCATTGCCGGAGCATACTGACTAAATGTGTCATGCACTTCAATCTGACATCCATCTAAGAGTGTCTCTTGTCCAAATGTGCATTTCTTCACTCATTGGTTTCAATGGAGGAAGAAATTGCTCCTGCACATATGAAGATAGCCGTTCATTACCATCCATTTCATCTTCCTGTAATCGATCTAGCTCCCTTTTTAACTCAAAAACCTCCTCTACATGCCCATATCCTTTCTCTGCAGTGTCCCTTGAGCTGGCAAGGACATTCAAAACCCTCAACCCCTGTGGGACATTCATGTCCGTTAAATCACTCCATATATCAACTAAATACATTCCCATCCATTCTATCAAAATATTCTCTTCAGGAATACCGCATTGGTCAGGAATCGCAATTAAAACAGATGATTCATCACCCTCTTCTATGTACTTTTTAGCCCATGTATACAATTCTCTCTTTCTGCCTTTAGATACTCTGCCACGAGTCACTATTCTTGGATCAGCTTCCTCCCCTTCAACCACTATTGGTGGAGCAGAACCACCTGGCAAAGAGTCAATAGATAGCGAGGCAATACCGCTGGCGGTGCAGACGGGACTATGGGGGTGGCAACTTTTGGTAAGGGTACAGCTGCAGGAGGGGGAACAACAATGGGAGGAAGAGGACCAACAATGGGAAGAGGAGGAACAACAACGGGAAGAGGCACATAAGGAGGTGGTGAAGTTGAAAAAGTTCTACGTTCATTCAATAATGTATTAAGTAACTCATCTGATGTATGACAATCCTGAGAGGGATATATCTTTTGCACCTCTAGTTGAAAAGCCCTATCCATACTTCTAATGGATTCTGACTGTACCCGCTGATCATGGAACAATGCTTTCTCAGCATTCGTCATGTGTCTACGTGCATGCTTTTCTCTACTTCTGAGTTGCTGCATAACTTCCTTCCTCCAATCTCTAACTGCATCAAATGCTGCAGGCCTAGCCTTTTTTATCAACAAAAAGGATTCTAAATGCTCTAGGCGGGCGATTTCAAAACTACCATAGACTGGCCACTGAAGTTCATGTCTGGTCTGTCTGTGCCAAATTTCATTAAATACTATAGTTCCTAGGCCATACTTACAATACATTAAATAAGCCCGCGATCCATCTGGTGGTGCCGGTTGGCCTTGTTTCAAAGATTGTCTCTCTCTGTGGAATAATACCCTGAAACAGGATGACAATTTCTCAGGCATATCAAATCACTGTCTTTACCTGGCGTCGTTTGTATTTGCAAAAACAAAACTGCGACCAATATCAGGACTTTTAAGAATCGGGCACGACTCACCTGATTTCAATTTTCAAAGGGGTCCAACCGGATTACAAATCGCCATGGCTGGCGTTTTTGCAAAACAGGCCTCGATATGGGCACCCTCATCGTAATGTCCTACTAAACTGTGCTCACCGTCCAGGGATCGGGCATGCAGTACTGCAGAGGAATCGCGCCTCACTTTGCAGGGGCCCCTGTCACTCTCCGATCCCGGTCTGGCAGCCTCGTCTTCGTCTACCGATGTGATATCAATCCCGAGGGTCCCTATTTGGGAGCCATCGGAAAGATTAAAAGAATATCAAGGCTTAATACCACATAATAGGAATATGCCAGTCACGAGTACTAATGTACAAGTACACTTTATTTTAACAGACAGCTGTCTGGCTCTCAACACCCCGCAATGTGTGCAAGCAGACACCGTGAGATGAGAGATTGCTGGACATTCCAAAAACATCAGTATTTATACATTAGTCTCACAATCCTGGACACGTCGTCCAGCCTCTCTTTGTGTAACACGTTTACCTAGGGTGTATAGCCTTTCCACAAAACTAATACATGTTAAAACATCCTTGAATAGCTGGTTGTTTTCTGTTAAACACTACATATGTTTTTCACATATTGGACACAAAGGTAACTGTCCTTATTTCATTTACTTATATTTGTCTACCATGTGTTCTTAAGTTTAAAGTCAGCTTAGTTTCAAGGAGCGAAAACAAATATTACTGCAAAAGCACATGTTCAGCTGTTCATCATTCTGTTTCGCTATTTGAACGGGGAAGACACTGTTGGTACAGATGGCATCAAAATTACTGATTAGCACAGCTCTTGTTTAGCTCCAAGGTTTCCTTAGTGCAGGACAAACAATCCACCTTAGGAGCTTCAGCATGTTTATCTACGTTGGCACAGTACAAAGTTTATTTTGCTCTGCTGGAGCCGAAAACACAAATTCTAACATGGGACAGAAAGCAGGAGTTAATCAAAATGGTGGATAACTTAAAACGGAGGTGTAGTCAGCCTATTTCAGGTTCATCCAAATGTGATTTACAGTGCGATGCGAATCTGTTTAGGCCATGTTTACTATCGGACAGTATTCATGCAAAATATACTTTTACAATGGTATCCACAACCTACTACTATCCATCCAGCTACAGTAGCACACAAGACCCCTGCAGGGAAGGAAACAGGCACTACAAAGGTGCATGAGACGTGTGCTGTGTAGGGCACCCATACAACATGTCGGCCCATCTCCTTGGACACCGGTGGACAACCAATTAGTAACTCAATATCACTTAGACCGTCCCTCCATCACAGGCCAGCTTGCCCTGATTGAGGCTGATCTCCAAAGCACCATTGAAATCAGAACTGCCACCCCCATACCCTGCTAAAGCTTGTGTCCGTCCTACACTTCTGTGCCACGGGTGGAATTCAGCAAACTGTTGGGATGCCTAATGGGTTATTGCATCCAACTTTCTCAAAAGTGCTGGAATAAGCCCTAGATGCGGTCATGAGTCATGTCCATCAGCACATCTTCATGCCCACCATCAAGGGGCAGGTGCACACAGCAAAGTTATGTTTTTACACCATTGCTCCGCTCCCCAACACCATAGCAGCAGCGGATTGCACACACATGGCATTGGTGCCCCGCAGGCAATGGAACAGCATACCTGAAATGACATGTGATGCTGACCTCACAATCAGCTACTACTGTGCCTGATACCTTGGTGCCGAACATGATAACTTGATACTGAGGAACAGCACCATGTCAGTGTACATGGACTCACACAGAGGATGGCGTATCTGACTTGTGGGTAAGTAGTAGTAGTCAATCTGACAAATACAAAGCACTGTGGCAACGATGGAGAATGGAATTGGAAGCATTGTGAGCAAACAACAAGTCCCATAATGCACCACCAAGAAAGCAATGAATAACGATGAGCCATGACTGACTTACCCCAAGACACATATTGACCTCAGGTGACTCCACAGGACATTGTGGCATGCAAGGTAGGAGAACACAGTCAGTGACACCAAGCAAGGCACATGTCAAAGCCATTCCCTGCCAATGCGTTGCCATGGGGCTGTACATGGCCTACCGCCATCTCCATAGTGTCAATTGCATGGGTGACATCAGCACATAGACAAACACATGATGAATGATGTTGCATACACTGAGAATGACTGAAAGTGCACCCTGTAGGCTAATGCCCCTCCACCACAACTGATGCAAGGTACATCATCTACATGCACAGATGAGCGCACATGGGCCAACGGCACAATAGGTCCATATACATGTACCTCGAAACACATACAGCGATGTCTAACACAGTTCATTCAAGTTCTTGTAGGTGACTTAGGCTATCCGAGGTTACCCTGGCTGATGAGACGTCTGAGGAACCCTGGCACCCCACAGGAGGCTGCCTATAATGAGGCCCACAGGAGGACCAGGACATGCATTGAGTCCACCTTTGGATTGATGAAGGATAGATTCAGGTGCCTCCACCACACAGACGGTGCACTCATGTACAGCCCTGAGAAAGTGGGTAAAATCATAGTCATATCCGCAATGCTGCACAACATGTGCAAATGAAGGAGCATACAAATGCCTCCAGATGAGAAACCCCCACCACCATGGCTCTGATGAGGAAGACTTTGCAGGTGAATACAGGGCACCTCAGGACATATGTGGGGAGGTGAGGGAAGGACAAATGGTCAACCAGGACCTCATGGACAATTGTTTTGGCTCAGCACATATGCACCTCTGACATCACTGATGATTTACTGAATGTACATGTATCACCACCATAGAATAAACACTGTACAAATTGTCTAGACTCAACAGTGATTTATTTTCAAATCAACAAACCCTGATCCTCCACTCCATCACCCACCCCACACCATCAGTCTGTCCTATGTGCTGAACCTCTAGCTCTTTGGCTTGTCCCCTTTTCAAACAGGCAGGAGAGCCTAGATGTGCAGCGGTGGGATTGCTTGGGCAGCGTACTGGCCAACAACCCCCTAGTAGGATTGGCTGACACAGAACTGACTGGCTCCATACCCCAGGGGTGGTGCATGGTTAGATTGATTCCTCGGGACATGGTCTCATGTGAGGCTGAGATTTTTTCAGCAATCTCCTTCACCCTCGGGATGATGAGGGTGTTATTTGCATTTTTCTGTATTGCATTCTGCAACAGTCGGTTAATGAAAGTGGCCAGCTGCCTGGAGGCCCCCTGGATCATATCATGCATGGCCTGTGAATGGCCCAATTGCTCCTGTGTGATGGTATGCATTTCAGCCTCCTGTTCCTGGATTCTGTCCAGCCGCTCCCAAATGAACTGCAATGCGGAGCACTGCACTGGCTCAGGAGATGGTTGGGGGCCCACATCCTCATTGGCAGCTGCCTTGCCTTCCACTTCTGCATGGTCATCTTTGTCCTCTGACTGTCGAAGTTGAGGGCTCGGCAAGATTACAAGTGGGAGGGGGAGGCACATGGGCAAGAGGTTTCACTGGGGGAGGATTCCGGTGAGAAGTGTCTCACAAGTGACATGCAGGACTGGAGTTTGGATGAGGAATACTCTAATTGCACGGTGGCAGGGGGTGCATTGGGCTGGGTGCATGTCTGGATGTTGTCAGCACTCCGGCTGGTGTGTAGTAGTCCCAAGCACCCAGCAGTGGTGGGGCATGCCCTGTTGCAGATGTAGCTGCAGCCTTCGTAATGTACTGGGTAGGCGGTTGAATTGTGGATGGTGTGCTAGTGGCTATCGAGTTGGACTGCACTGTCCCTTTGTTTTTTCTTTTTTGAGTGACACTCCCACTGCTGCCCGAGACATCGCCTTTGGAACACTTGCTGTTCTGGTGTGCCTGAGGTACTGGCACCTTCTGACGGTTCCCGGGTGTCTTGCGTGCCTGTTGGGAGACATGAAAGTGTGCATGAATGCCTTGCTGGAAATGTGTTAGGTGTATTTTCATGTGGTGCTGTGTGTACTATGGTGTTACAGGGTCCTCGGCCTCCAGGGGGGGATACTTCATGTGACTGACAGTATCGCAGTTTACATCATTGACTGATGTGCATGCAAATGGTCAATGTGAGTGTTTTGACTTGCTTGGACTGTGCAGTCATGTGCATCACTGACATACAGGGTCACGTGTGCGCATGTAGGGTGGGATGGATGTTGCTTGCATATCCTGTAGTACTGTCAGCTGAGGGATGCCCTGGTAGTTGTGGTAGAGTCATAGTAATATAAGGTTCGACATTGTCTCCATGAGGGCCTTGCAGCTACTGGTTAGTTGGAGTGGTTGTTAATTTGAGACACACGTCTATTGGTGTTCTTTGCTTGACATGCGGTACATGTTTGATATCATGGTTGCTGAGGTGTCTGTGCATAAGTGACCAGTGTGCGGGCATGGGGTGGTTGGGATGTGTAATGCAGATGTGTTGTAACACCCAAAAGGGCAGAACGATCCACATCCATTTTTAGGACAACACAGACACATCCACTGTGGTCATACTAAGTATATTGAGACAATGCCGGCTCCAGAAGAGTCCAAAACAACAGAGACAGACATAAAATTCTATCTTTCCCTTTTCCCGCCTCCACTTTTCCTAGGAGGCAGTGGTGCGCCACCTATCTATGAATGGACAGAATAAGAAGAAAGTCATATTGCACACTGAGGGCCTGATTCACAGAACGTTTTCCAATGGGATTGCGCCATCATAAAATGCTTCTGTGAATCAGGCCCTAAGGGTTTCAATACATATACTACAGGTACTGTCTATAGCTCTCAAGGGCATTTATACACCAGTCATACACACAAAAAGGAACCTGTGCCAATAGATCCTATTAAAAGGTGTCTTCGCCCTCCGGTGTATACAAGTTTATTTGTCCTGTGGTGCAAGACACTAAGCTAATAATTGCAGCAAGAAAGAGTTTAAGGTTGCAATTTTTACTACAGGGATGTCGAATGGGGTCAAGGAAGAATGCTTAATGCCACCCAAAAGTCAAAGGTTTACCAACTTTTAGCTTATATCCTGACTGTCTGTCGACTGGTTTCAATGGCATGAACGTATTAGTGCCATCTTCATCGGCACTGTCTTCTGTGGTGGTAAGCCAGTGGTTTTTTAGAAATCATTAGTGTCTTGAACAGTTAATAATAAAGAGGTACAATACGTGTGTACCGTTGTATTTTCATGCGGACTGGGCTGTGTGCAACAGCCGGACCTAAATAAATAAAACATTCCCACTTTAGCATCTGTGAGTCTGTGTCAGAAATTATTTCTCTTACAAATATGTTCTTTCCTACAACCAGGCGTTCTTACAGTGGGCGCTGTGGCACCACATATACCCACCCCTTAGTCAAGGATAAGCTGCTTTTGCTTCAACTGCAGAGCACAAACACTTTCTGTTAGTTCATTGTGGTGCCCCTTTCCCCCGCCGTTTGTGTGCATATGCCCGTATTGTACAGGGCCAGTTTCTCGAATTTTGGACGTTCGCTCACACCACCTAACATCGACCTTTACTTTCTTAATTGTGGAGGTAGTGTGTTCCATTGGTGTGCAGCCGCGGAGGGGAAGCTGGCGCCTCCACTTTTCACTCAACTGGATGGACACGTCTGCGGGTGTAGATTCTTCTCACAGGTCCGGCGAGAGACGAGTAGTGAGTCCTCCTGGTGTGCGGTACTAGCGGTGACGCTAATGCTGCTTGGTGCTCTCTTCAGACTGTAATAAGGAGCATTAGGAGCGGGGATGGACGTGGGTGAGCAAGACATTGTTATTTGCGACACCTGCCCGGGCCGATTAGATGCCGAGAGCAGTATGGGGCATAATACGTCATAATGTGTGTGTGAATAAGACCACGAAGCGGGCTGGTGCACACCGGGTGGTGCAACAGGCAATACATTAAGAACATGGACCAGATGCACGCTTACCTTTGCTGGTGGTGAATCATAATTTGGTAGAGCAGCGAAGGCGCTTGGCTTAGCCCGGTGAAGAGCGACTGAGAGCTGGGCAGGTCTTATGATCTTGCCTTCAGAGACGGCTGGCTCCGCCTTCCAGCTTCGTGGGGGTATTTCTATTTGATCCAATGTTGTCCAATAGGAGATGTTCGTTTTTTCCTGTGCTGGCATCTGAGGACTCAACCGCGCGGCGGCGACCATCTTAGCAGAGACTGCTTCCAGACAGGGTGCTTTTGCTTGACTAAGGGATGCGTATACATGGTGACATAGCGCCCATTGAAAACACGCCTGGTTGGCGTAAAGAACATATTTGTAAGAGACATCATTTTTGGTACAGACTCACAGATACTAATGTGGGTATTTTTTATTTATTTAGTTGTAGCTGTTGCACACAGCCCAGTTTGCTGGAAAATACAACGGCCCACAAGTATTTGATCTCTTTATTATTAACTATTGAAGATACTAATGATTGCTAAAAACTATTGACTTACCACATCAGAAGACAGTCCTGGTGAAGATGGCACTAATACATTCATGCCATTGAAACGGATAGACAGACAGTACAGTGATAAGCTAAATGGTGGCAAACCTTTGCATTTTGGGTGGCATCGAGTATTCTTCTTTGACACCATACTGCATCTCTGTAGTAGGTAGTGCAGCCATAAAGACTTTCTTGCTGCAATTACTAATGTAGTATGTTGCACCCCAGGACAAATACACTCATATACACCTGAGGATGAAGACACCTTTTAATAGGATCTATTGACACAGGTTCCTTTTTTGTGTGTGCGATTGGTGTATAAATGCCCTTGAGAGCTATGAACAGTAACTGTAGTATATGTATTGAGAAGGTTAGGGTGCAATATAACTTTCTTCTTATTCTGTCCATTCATGGATAGGTGGTGCACCACTACCGCCTAGGAACAATAGAGACAGGAATTTGCTGTCTGTCTCTGTTGTTTTAGACTCTTCTTGAGCCTGCATTGTCTCAATACACTTAGTATAACAGTAGTATATTTGCCTGTGTTGTTATAATAATGGAAAAAAAACATAGGTGCCCCTCTATGAGAATGAACATGGCTAAATTACCTGTTCTTTGGGAAGGCACCAACTCAAAGAACAGGTTATTTAGCCATGCTCGGTCTCGCAGGGGGTCGCCTATGACTATTTTCTGATTGTTTAAAGGACTCGGGTTTAGTTACTCTAAGTCTCCTGTGGTCGTTCGCACATGGACCCCCTGTTCACTGTGCTCAGAGAGGCACAGCTCCACCTCACTGATGAGGCCCAACAAGGCTGAAACACGTGTCTGTTGTTGCTGTTGGTACTCTTGAAGAGAAGAGAATTGCCATAGCATTTCAGAGCTAGACGGTCCATGTGAACTAAAGTATGGCTGCAGACTCTCGAGTGGGTACCTTCCCAAGAACAGGGCATTTAGCCGTGTTTGTTCTATGACTATATTTTGATTGTTCTAATGAAGGATGCGGGTTGTTCTGTCCCTTTGGGTGTTACAACAGATTTAGAGACAGACCCCTCTGGTATTTGACTGACAGCATTGGTCCCCATTAGTGTTTATTAATGCAGATGTGTGACAGTCTTTTGTAGTTGCATTTTGATGGTGGTTGGTTTGCTTGTCATGCCCTTGTCATACTACTTGGTTGGAATTTAAGGGGGAATCATGACTTCCATGAATCATAATGTAATGGCCTTCAGTGTCACATGGATGGGTCATGCATTGTCTGGGTTACTGTCGCCTGGATGCATGGCAGTTTGTGTATGTCTACATGCTATTAGGGTTGTTCTGAAATGGTCGACCCATTGTTCACCCATTTACTCACCAGGTTCTCCCTGACTGCTAACTCCGACCACTGCTGAACCCACCCACTCCTAGCCCACAATGTGGAGAATTCTGCTGACCATTTCCTCCCATGGAGTCAGCTGTAGAGGGTCTACTGTTCCTCCACCTGCAGCAGCCAACTCCCTGCGGTGGATGGCAATTAGGGTGAGGACTATTTCCTTGAGCTTGTTCCACCTATTTTTCATGTCCTCGGTGTCATGTGCGATATGGCCTACAACAATCACCTGTGCCCTTATTTCTACCTAGAGGAGATTATTGTGCTTCTGGGTGGTCTTATGTTGCTGTGACCCGTAGAGCTCCTCAGAAATTGCCACCACCTGCTCCGCCAGGACTGTTAGCTCCTTATCATTGAATTTGGGTTTGTGCACCTTCATATCCAGTACCTTTGACTTGCCTTTCCATGCATACATGATTGGGATTGCCTCTGGGGATGGATGGCACTCCTACAGGTTGGTTTTCAATGGGCTGTGTTTTTAAAGAAAGCCGCTGCAGTACTTCTGTTTCCTGCAATAACGGTAATTCTGCTGAATATGGGTGGAATTACTGTTGTCTGCTTAGTTTTCGGGGGTAATTCCACCAAACAGAATTAGGGTTACCACCAATAGAGGGTGAGCGATTCTACCAAGATGTTATATAGCAGTAATTCAACCACACACCACGGCAGTAACAGTATTTCCGCAGTGGTGAGATGAGCCCCTAAGTGCAGTAACGGTAGACAATTTGGTGGTAAATCAGCGGATATCCCATCAATTTACTGTCAAATTCTTAAAGATACGCAACAAATGTACACATTTCGCTTTCCCGGTTTTGTGATCACATCATAAAGCCAAAAAATGAGTTTGGCAATAATAGTAACATGTGCAGTATTTCCAAATACTGATTGATATATAGCTCTGACAAAAAGATAATTCCATCAAAGAAACATTGTATGCACATCCTCATAAAACATTAATACTTAGAAAATAATACTGTGATCCATGCAGTAATATGGAATTTCTCCATGGAGTCACATGTGACTCCAAAATGGGGAATAACAGATGGGTCTACATTGATCTGATTCATGCAGACCCTATACATTTTTGCATTTTTGCTGCATGTGGTAACAGTAATAATATTTTACAGTATTTATATCGCCGAACCTGTAGTCAATGTCACATTTTGTTCTAAAAAATGCACTAGAGCTCATAATTTCATTTTTACCAGTTTTCATTAATGGATTAATGCAATGTGTGCCTCTTTCCAAGTGTCGGTAAATCCATCGGAATTACAAACAATCTTGCTTACCATTACTGACAAAGCTACAAAGGATTAGCTGTGTGCCTGCCAGTGATACTGCACAATGGCCTGATCTGAGGGTGTGGACACATGAAATATGAAAAAGTGCTTGTGTAATTGTGGACAGTGTTCTGTCTGTTGTGTAGGAACTTGGAGTTTTAATCATATATATGTTTGCCCCTAAAGAACCTGTGCTGTTCCCACAACACATGTGTCTGTCTTCTACTAGATGATGGGGTTAGGTGATTGAGAGCAGGGGATCCTCCACATATCTCCCACAGGTCCATCATCCACTTGGTCAAGTAAAACCCCACCACCTTCACCACCCCACCAGATATCAAACAGTGGACCAGAGGAGACTTCACAAGGGAATGCCCAACATTTGACCATAAACAACACATAACATTAATGCTGACACTGTCACCTGCCTGAATTTCAAGTCCTGAACATACACAAATGGCAAGTAGGCCCATCAGATTAACATCAAATACACGTACTTGCGTCAGAACAGTAAACACACACAAGAAACAGCTGTAGATAGCAATAGGGGTGTTACATGACAACAACCTGTGGCAGAGAGCATGTGGATGGCACCAATGTATGTATGTAGGTGGAGCAGCATAGGTTAACACGCCACAACTGCAGAAACAGTGATTACAGCTTCAAAAGCACTTTGAAAATGCTCCCCCCTGCAGAGTTGTGTGAGGACTGTTGCCTTCGAAAGATATGGATCAACAACCTCTTTTATTGCTTGCAAGGTAGCTTGAGGGGTTTTGTGTGCCTCAGAAGTAGGCTCTGTGGTTACAGTATTGGTTGAGGAAGATGAGGTGGAGGAAGACAGCCTACTACTTGCTAAGAAAGGAACAGCCTTTCTGAGAGTATTGCAGTGATTGGATTGGGTGTGGTGGCACATGTAACAGGTCCCGTAGGAGTACTGTCCAGGTAGTCTGCGACTGAGTACAATCAGTCCATTTCACTTTGGTAGCTTTAGCCTTTAGGTACAGCCTTCGGTACATTCCAAACAGTGCTAAATAACTGCCACACCCATGATTTTCTCTTGGAGCTAGAGGTAGTCACTTTTTTTGTTGTGTAGGTCCTGCAGCTGGTGGTGATGGCGGCTCATGGGGAGGAGGGATGGCAAAAGCTGATGCCATTTTTAAGATAAATAGCAGTTTTGCTAATATTCTTCCAAGTATGCGCTCTGCACTAGATTGTGGATAATGAGTAAGAATAATGTGAAGCATCTGTGCAAGGGGAACATTTTGAGCTTGAAAGTTCCTAGATCAGTAGAAAGTGCAGTTCAGAATTGTTCGCGAAGCACGGGTACGTTCACGAAGTGCGGACGCGTTCGCAAACATGTCATCATGCTGCGCATGCGGTCATGTGACATCGTCTGAAAAGTCTGCGATGACGTCAGATGTTTGCAAACGTCAACGGACACAAAAACAGTGGAAAAAGCAGTAAAACGTATATAGAAGTGTTAATGGCAGAGTTTAAAGATGAAACTTTGTACATTGGACTTTAACGTTGCTATATTGGGGAAAGCACGATATTAGTAAGTTGTAGGAAATTAGCATGCACTGGTAAAAACCCATGAAATTCGCTGAAAAACATTGTTGAAGGGACTTTATGGTTAAGTTGTACTAATAAAAATCAATGCAATTCACAAAAAAAGTTGTTAAATGGACTTTATGGTTAAATTGCATGAATAAATACCTAGAAAATTTAATGAAAAAACGTTGTTATAGGGATGTTATGGTTACAACTAAAATTGAAAAACCTCAGAAATTCACCAGTTATGGTCATGATCTGGACAATCTGGCTACTGGCCATGACCACAAGGGACAGTTCATAGATTAAAGTGGCCATGTCCACTTGGGACTGGCTTTGTGGTGAAGTTATGTCAGTGGTAATATGGTCATAGGGTTCTCTTTTTTCATTCTGCAGGCTGCCATGGGAAGCGAAGAGGACCCTGTATGGAACCCTCGCCTTCTGTTTCCATGGTGGCCATGTCGGAAAAGGATTTTCCTTCCTACACTGGGACGCCATAGGCGTCCCGTTGTAGGAAGCAAAATCCTCTTTTTTGGCACCTCAGGTTTCAGTTTTGGGAACCTGTGTTGCTAATGGCCTTCATCCCCCATTTCAGGGGCTGGAATGAGGGCATAATGGTCCAGAGACCTCGTTATCCACCCTCGCTTCACTTGGGCTGATAACTTGGGCTGCTGGGCCGGTATCCAATATTCCAGTCCCTGGAACGGAGGATGAAAGCCACAAAATTCCCATTAACATAACACAAAATGCAAATGGAAATGTTGGAAAATCTTATTGAGTCTATGTACTTTACTGAGAAATATGAAGTAGCTGGAGTCTATACGTTTTTTTTTTTAGTTCTATTTTTTAACTGTGAAAGTTCTAAGGAACATTTATATTGTTTTTGGATGCATTTTATTTTTGGCAGGAGAGCTTGGAACAAAAGGTGGGAGGGAAATGAGGGAAGAGGCACCAAACTCTAATATGAAGTGGCAGGTGGACAGGGAAAAATGTTGCGCCTGGGTTATTTCTAAGGTAGGGGGCAGTGTTTCTCATGCTCCTTGATTACAGCAGTGGTGGTGTCTCTTGGGGAGGAGGGATGGCATTAGCTGATTCTAATTTAAGATAAATAGCAGTTTTGCTAAAAGTATGTACTGTGTACTAGATTGTTAATGGATGAGTAGGAATAGGTGTTGGAGCTGTGCAAGGGAAGTTTTGAAGTTGTAAGTTCCTAGATCAGTAGAAAATGCAGTTCCGAACTGTCCGCGAAGCACAGATCTTATCCTGAAGTGCGGATGGGTTCTCGGACACCTCATCATGCCGTGCGCCAGCATATGGTCATGTGGCACTGTCCAGAAGGTCCGCAATGAAGTCAGATGTTCATAGACGTTATGGTTAAGTTGCAGTAATAAAAACCTATGAAATTCAATGAAAAAACTTTGCAAGGGGATGTTATGGTTAAGTTGCACTAATAAAAACCTATGAAATGCATTAAAAAACTTTATTAAAGGGACGTTATGGTTCAGTTACGCTACTAAAAACATATCAAATTCACTGAAAAAATATTGTTAAATTGACGTTATGGTTACAAATAAAACTGAAAAATCCCTGAAATTTGCCAGTTATGGTAAGCTAAGCAACCATAACTCTCTCCACTACCGTTCACTGCTAAGAATAACACCCATGACATCAAAGATGACATCACAAATATGATTGATGACATCACTGATGACATCACATGTATAGCCCCTTCTTTTTTTGTTCACTGACACATCTAGGCCAGGTGAGTCTATTCACTGACAGTCAAAAATTTCAAAAGGTATTACATCTGTAGACATGTTCTTACAGTATTTTCCTTAGAATTCAGTCGCGTCTTATGATGCACATATATAGGGAAGAAGCAGGCCTGAAACACAGCAATCATTTCTATGCGTAAAGATAATCATGTTGGTTTTGGTTATACACAGTGGCTCATGATACTGCCTCTTGTTTATTTACTTTACTCTCCCTGTATAAGCCCCATATTTGTTTACATTGTGGTCTCTTAATGTTTTGTGTGTAGTAGTACAAGTATGTAGTAAGTGATGCATTATTACCTACTTAGTTTATGTTTCACAGTATGCAAAAGTGTGATACAGAAGCATTCACCGTTTGACTATCCAACATGGGAAAATTAGAAATATTACATCTCTATGGTGTCTGCTGCAGCCAATGCTATGTTTCTGTATGAGTAGGTTCCTGTTCTAGAAACAACACTGAAATGGAATGTTCTTTGGAGCAATACATTGCATAATCAAGTATGTAGTTCATCACACATCTCCAGATGACACCTGACACTTTTTTGCCAACATTACATTCACAACCCCTTGTAGGGACTTCCTATGAAAATTAAATGCACATGTGATGTCATCAGTGATGTCATAAATCATATTTGTGATGTCATCTTTGATGTCATGGGTGTTAGTCTTAGCTTTGCACAGTGGTGGCACAATTTATTGTTGCTTGGCATACCATAACTGGAGAATATCAGGGGTTTTTCGGTTTTACTTGTAACCATAACTTCCCTTTAATGAGCCCCCCCACTTGCAGGCAACCCCACAGGTGAGCGGGCAGGAGCCCATCTCCCTCGTGTGCCAAGCGGACACCTCCTGCAGCATGAGAGACTGTAGCCACGATGACTGCAGCAACAAAGATCCACTTGGATCCACCTCATCTACAGCCCCAGCAGCCTGTGCCTACTATCTGCCCATGCAGATCTGCACATTTCTTCGTGCCTAAATCGCCCGAGGCACCCGATCCCACATCGCGCTACTGCCTGCCTTACCCTCCAAAATGTCTGGCGCAATGCGCCATGAGAGCGAGGCTCTCGGTTGCTAGGCAACCCAACAATACATCTGCAATCCCGCCCCACCGGCAGGCGGAAGCCGGCCGCGGAACAAGGCCAGGATAAAGGTCATCGCCCCCTGTTTGCCCCTGTTCGCCATCGTGAGCCTACGATAGACCCTCCGACCTCAGGAAAGATCAACAATATCACATCATCAGGCCAAACCACAGAGGACTCGAAACACAACAGTAAGGTTCACCTCTGAACCCGAACTGACCCTAAAGAACAAAATAACTCTGCCCTACTGCTACACTAGCGTCTGCTCCCTAGCGACATACCACAAACACTATGCTATTCCTCACTATACTACCACTAGTTTTACTAATGTCTAACTGATACATATATATCGACCTCAATTCACCCCTGACGAGCTCCAGAGTTGACCTGGCTGCCCGTGGTGCTTGGTATGCCCCCTCCCCCGAGGATGTGCCATTATCACACCTTCACATGTCACCCTTCGCATCTGCATGCTTGCCTCCTGGGACTTCGGTAGGCACCATGCACTCTCCCTCTGCGGGAATTAACTCTACAGCCGCCCGAGAGGATGTATCCACCCTCTCTCAGGACCACCCTCCTCCTTTTTCCATCATCTACATTTTCCTCAGGCAAGGCCGCCGCCTTGCAAACCACCAATATTCCTGTAACGTAACCAGGATTCTTGTGATATATCTAAAAAGTGCTACCATAATGTAACTAAGAAAGTACGCCTGCCGTGCAAATATGAAAGTATTCTTGTAATGTAACAAACTAAGTATTATCATAACATAAAAGAAAAGTAATCCTATGATTTAACTAAGAAAGTACCCTATATAACTAACAGAATATTCTTGTCCCGTAACTAAGAAAGTATTCATTCATGAGATGTAACTAAACCAGTATTGTTGTCATGTATCCCTGTTACCTCTTCCTGTAACTAAGATCCCTAAAATATGACACGGCCCACCACGGTAGCAGGCATTTAGTTATGGTTAATTAGCTAATTACATAGGAAGATCACTTTTTGGGCGGCTTATAACTTTACTCCCCCTAGATGAATCTGCACCAATCTTTGCAAAATAAATATATGGACCTCTCTTCTTTTTCAAAGTTTGTTGAGGTTTGGTGAAGGGGGTCAAAGTTATAGGGGGGGTCCAAAAATGTATTTTTTTCTTATAGACTGAATGGAGAAAAACTTTGCTCATGCCTACAGCCCAAACTGCTGGACGGATTTTCACCAAATGTGCGGCAGGAGCTTTGGCTTGGTCTCGAAAGCGTGCTTTTGTAAATTTGGTGGAAATCCGTCCAGTATTTATTTTTTAAACGACCAAAAAGTAGGTCCAAACAGATTAGTGACATCTGGGACCGCTACGCGGGCACACTTTCCTGTTTGCTCTGCGGACAGGACTGCGATTGGTCAATGGGATTGTGTCATGTCCGCAGACAAGCAATGTGTCCACTGATTGTTTGCAGTGAAGCGTGAGGTGCGTTGCATTTTCCCGTTGCGCCCGCCATGATGGATCCACGGATATTTGTGGACAACGCGGCATGGAACAGAGTGAAAAACTAATTTTGGGGAGTGTGTTGGTGTGGAAGAGTGGCTGCAGAGGGTGGGGTAGTGAGAGATGGGTCAAATACTGTATTTGTTTAGGTGGAAGAAGGCCGTGATGTGATTGCGGTATCCGCAGTCAACGTGGTTGTCTGGGGACATACCAGCCACTGATCGCACTATTGGGTATTTCTGTTATGCTCTGATGTATTGGTTTTGGGTAGTTAGTTGAGTATTGGGTGGAGAGGGCATGCATTGAATAGTTTGTTCATTGGTTGCAAGTACTGTCTTAGTATGTCAAGTGAAGTGGCTAGGACTTGAGGTGGTTGTGTTATGTTTTTGGGTTGTGGTCAGTTGGTAGGTGTTTGCTTGCATGGGTGTGTTATGCTGTGGTGGTAGTGGCCAGGGCCTTGAGTCTTGGGTGCATTTTGACTGCAGTATGTGGGCTGCATAAGGGGTATGTTTTCAAAGGTTTGTGTACTGGTTGCCAGTAGTGTTATAGTATTTATAGGACAGTGGAGATTGTGTGTGGTAGTTGGATTGTGTTCAGAATGTTGGTACCTAAGACTCTAGGCATTTTGGGTTGTAGTTAGTGTTCAGGTGTTTGCTTGAATGCATGTGTTATGGTGTGGTGGTTGTGACTCCAATCATTGTATGCTTACTATTTGCTTTGTTGAGATTGTATTCAGTGTTTTGGCCAGGCCATGCACCTAAGACTGTAGGCCCTGGTGAAAACCACCATAGCATAAGACACCCATGCAAGCAAACATTTTGGATTGTGGTCATTGGTCAGGTGTTTGCTTGCATTGGTTTGTTATGTTGCAATGTTTGTGACTCCAATCATTGTACACTTACTTGTTGACGCTCTATGCAGTTTTTTCATGGTATGGGAAATTGGAGCAGGCATTGTTATTTCATTCTCTGTGATAAAAGAAAAGATCACATGTTAGTGTAGGTAGTTTGTAATGAGTTATTGCCTTGCATGGTAGACATCTCTGTACTTTGTTGACCCTCATAGTTAGTACTTTACAAACAATATATTTCAAACCAGTGTACTGTGCAATTTGCTCAGTTTCTGTGTTTGCTCGTAAAATCATTGGGACTGTGGGAAAAAAAAATCCATGCAGGATTAAAAAAACCTTTCTAAATTATGGTACAATGTTTTTGGTGGTTGATTTCAGTATGAGGAATTGAATAGGTGTATCGTTATTGGTTTGGTAGTGGTGGTATTATTGTTGCAGTTAGATAACAGTTGGCATATTCTAATTGTTTATTTCTTGTTGCATTTTAGCATTATTCATTTATCTGTTTGGTTGTTGCAAAATTTTGGGGCAGTTAGATACCTCTTGACGTATTCAACAGTTGATGGTTTTGAAGTTGTTGAGGGTATTTATATACGTAGTAAGTGTTGCAGGGTTTCCTTAGAAAATGTATATTGCAGTTTTCTGGTTGTAGTTAGATACCAGTTGATGTATTCTAACTGTTTATAGTTTTTCTTTGTAAGATAGCTGTTGTCTTATTCTATTAGTTTATGGATTTAAAGGTTATTGAGGACATTTTGTAGATGTTTATACTCAGATTAGTGAATAAATGTTGGTCTTAAAAATATTAAGTATGCGTTTACAAGATTTGCTGGCAATCTCTGTTTTAGAGTAATGGAAGTATCATTACATTTGAACCATCCACATTTCTTTTTTATGTATGCAGTGTAGTGACCTACATTGGTTGTGGCTCCTGTGTGGTAGATTATGCCCATTGTTGTGAAAGTTTTCCTATCAAGTGATACTTGTCCATGTGTGAACCCAGTCTGCTTGCAGTTGTTTTTGGTACCATCTGCATTGTAACGCAAATGTATTGCTATTACATATTCACTATATGATTGTATTTATAAGGTGGAACGATTATAAGAACTGCAAGTAGTACATAATCTTCCGTGGTTTGCATTTTTTACAAGTTGCTGAAATGGTATGGATTCACACTTAGGTATGGATACATACACAAAACGTTCATTAGGGACTTGTTCCTGTGCCACATGGCTGCAGAGAGTGCATGTATGTTTTCACATGTATGAAATTCTTGTGGATCTTCTTGTGTGTTTATAGTGAATCTGACCATTCCAGTACTGTAGTCCTATTCCTGCCTTATTCCAGAAACACTGTAAGTGTTGTCAGGATTGTTGGTTGCATTTCTGTGATGGACTAACATGTGCAAACATAATTGGTCTGTCCCACTTAAGTAAATGTTTTCAACAATCAGTGGTAATTGGAATAGAATATTGATTGCTACATTTGCTTAGCAATTTACACCAATTGTATTCTATGTCTAAGTCATTTGTTGGAAGTGTGCGTTGTTTCTTTGAAGAGTTATTTGGTTTTGTTGGTGCAATAGATCCTTCTTTGGTTGTGGTCATTGATGAAGTATCAGCTTCTTTTAATTTGTTTCGAAGTATTTTTGTGAGATCCTGTATCATTTGAGACTGAACTAGTTTTCTTTTCAAATGTTTGCTTTTTGAAGAACAGAATAGGTTTTGAGATGAGGTGCATAGAGTGCACATAGCCTATTGTATTCTACAATGCAAGGAATATCAGCGTTAACTTTAGGTGCATCAAAGTTGAATAGAAATAGTCCTTCAAGTGTACATAGGTGGGATAGTGCTAGATAGCTCATGTCTTCTTTAAACACTGTGCTGCCAATATCTATCAATGCTTGATCTAGGGTAAGACCTTGTGATGTATGAATGGTGACAGTGTATGCTAGAGATAGACAAACTTGTTCTCTGTGTACATACATGTCTTTGAAAAGAAGGAATTGAGCTGTTGAGCATCCTATCCTTTTAACTTCTGACAATTTGTCAAAGTGAATATTAACAAACTGAATGTTGTTGTGACGTGGGTATGTTTGAAAGCCAACAACTGTACCAAGTGCTCCATTAACTAGTCCTTGCTCCACATCAAGATTACGTTTGAGCATTACTCTACAGTTTAAAGATAATTTTTATATTTTCTCCAAACCAGCTGTGTTAGAGATGGAGTTTTCTAAGATATTTAGCCATGATGTGGCTTGTTCACACATGGGTAGTGTCATACTGTGCACGTCCAGTTTGTCTGTGGGCCAAATTTGAATTATTGGTTGCATTTCATTTTTCAACATTGTTTCATTGAATTGTGCACAGCTTGCAAGTGTTGGCGTCAAGGACATGCAGTTTAGATTTTTGGGTGCTAATTGTTCCATTACATCAGTAGTACATGAGTTATGGACGTAGAGTGCATGGATGTGCCTGGTTTTTAATATAGCTTGGGCTCCCTTAGCTAGTACACCAACTCTAATACTTTTTAAAATGTTGGCGTAGGTGAGGTCCCCAGACTGACACATGTTTTCAGTTAATTCTTTGTATTGGAAATGTTGCTAAAGATTGACATTTGCTATGCTGCCAAGAGTTTTACGGCATCGTTTGTGCCCTAAAGTTTTAAAAATAGGTTCACTTTTAACTGGTGTTAATTGAAGAAGATCTCCGAAGAAGTTTTCCTCCCAAGAGTTCTTTGTAGTCTGTTTTGTGGACCTCTTGTAATCTGAGGTGAATCAAAGCCAACATTAGGTTGGAGACCATGCTCCCCTCATCTATAAGCAGCATTTTCATTTGTTTCAAAACTCTGCGTAGTTCCATTGCAGCTAATGGAGAAAGTGTGTAGTAGTCTAATTTGTTTTGTTGTTCTACTGGAAGGAGTAGTCATTGCTGTAAAGTGACACAGCCTATGTTGTAGGCGGCTAAACCTGTGGGGGCAGTTACAACAGCTGACAGTTTGTTGTTTGTCAATTGTTGGAGGAACTTGCTGATGATTTTTATTAAGAATGTTTTCCCTGAACCAGCTTGACCACTCACATATAGCAGTATATGTTTGTAGTCTTGACAGGTACAAGTTTTAGTTTCGTGCTGCATACCATGTTCAATTTGTTTTGTTATT